>NW_026067934.1:4973983-5061713 GCF_014885135.2 Alexandromys fortis | reverse complement strand
AAAAGCCTTGAAATGCTTTAAATCCAGAGTTCACGCTGGCAGCCCCAGGAAGCCGCGCAGCTTTAAAATGACGCAGCTTTTTTTCTGCTGCTGTTGCTGAATCAGGAAATTTCTCTACAGCACGCCACCAGCAAACAGCAAAAATCTCTGTTAAACTCTCTCTCCCTTATTTTTAAGCCTTCTCAGGTTTTTAAGTGGATTTAGCCCATCACGTCGGGCGCCATCTGTTGAAAACTGTATTCTTTCAAACACTGCCTGGCCCAGCTAGTTCCAGCTTCTTATTGGCTAGCTCTTACATATTGTTCTAACCCATTCCTAATATTCTGTGTAGCCCACGAGCTGGCTTACCAGGAAGGATCTTAACCTGCGTCTGTCTGGAGCGGGAGAATCATGACGACTCTTTCACTAAGCTTCTTTCTCTCAGAATTCTCTTCTGTTTTCTCCACCCACCTAAGGGTGGGCCTATCAAGGGGCCTAGGCAGTTTCTTTATTAATAAGAAATCACTCCCACATCATTAGAGTACTACTCAGCAGTAAAAAACAAGGACTTCTTGAATTTTGCATGCAAATGGATGGAAATCGAAAACATTATCCTGAGTGAGGTAAGCCAGACCCAAAAAGAGGAACATGAGATGAACTCACTTATATTCGGTTTCTTGCGGGCATGTCTTATTGTAGGAGCATCTTACTAAGCTCTACCAAACCTCAGGCTCGCGCAGCTTGCGCAAAAGTATTGTGGATGCTATGGTTACAGTAGCAGTGCCTACCCGGACTTCGCTCACTAGTTTCTCTTCCCTCTAGAGAAACGCCTTAGTGTAGTTGAGTCACCAAACTTCATCCTTGGCTAATGAACCTCACATCTCTCTAACACAGAGCTTCCCATCCTCTGGGTCACCTCACACTGCTGAGCTTCCACGAGACCACCCATGTAAAACTGGGACTTGTCTTCCGGACTTCACACCCTTCCGTGGGGCCTATGGGTAGCCTCTCTCCCTAAACAGGGCTGCAAGAAGCCATCATTTACCAGCCTCATCTATGCGTGCCGAGATGTTAGAGATCACTGTTCATTTTCTACAGTGGCTAAAGCAACTCTGAGAAGACAAAATCTCACATCTCACTGAGAGAGACTCAGTGCACATCAGCTGCCCAATTGAGTTCATTCTCCAAGATGGTGGCTATAAACACATCCTATATGACTTGTCTACTGGTTTTCCCCTTTGAGCATCTGGGTTCCTCTGAAGCAGCCGCTGATTCTGGAATGTACCATATATTCATATTTCTGCCTTTTTCTCTCATGCTGTCCCCTCAGCTTGAAATGACCTTCCTTCCTGGACCTCATGGGACTTTTCTCTGTTCATCTGAGATAATTCATTGTCATTTTTATTTCCTCTAGGCAGAGGCCTCTGGCCTCCTCAGGCTCTCCTGAGCTTTTCTCCTCCCAGAGCAAGCCCACTTACTGTCCTGCACATGCCCATCTGATAGTGCTTATTTCGTTGCTACGATTATTTGCTGACCTGACTGTTTTGTTTCATTATAATTAGCCCCAAGAGACAGACTCTGTGTTTCACTCATCTGGTGTTTTGAAAATTATAGGTGTTTAGGAAACACTGGGGAATAATTGATCTATCTTTAATGGTTAAAAAAAGAAGCCATCTGATTATAAGATGAGAAGATTGACAATGGCTAATCACAAAATTATTAATAATGACTACCTTTTGTTAGGAATCTGCTGTGTGTCAAGATCTAGAAGGAGTCTTTATAGGCTCATTTTTCCTAATCATTTTAAAAATAACCATACCAAGTAAGAATAACTAGCCTAAATTTTTATAGATGAAGGGATGAGGCTGAGGGGTACCATGTGACTTCCACAAGTTTATACTATTTCTGAGCAGCACAGATAAGTTTCGGGCAGGTTATTTCTGACTCTAATGCCGGAACTCTTTCCTCTCCATCACCGCAGCTTTCAGAAGTGCAATGAGATCTGTTTTCAGAACGTATTCTTTACCTGGGTGCATCAATACTGTGATGGCTAATTTAATGAGTCAATTTGACTGTATCAGGAAACATTATTTCAGAGTGTGCTCTATGAAAGTGTTTGGAAATAAGATTAGCATCTGATTCAGTAGAGTGGAATTTCTCTTTCTGTTGTGGTGAACACCATCCAATCCGTTGAACAGAACCAAGAGTTAGAGCAAGATGAAGTCAAATCTTTGCTCCCTTGCTGGCCTATTTGAACTGTAACATTGGTGTTAAATGTAGACTGGAATTTTCTTAATCAATTCCATTGGTTAATTGGTACAGAAATTATTACATTGAGTTTTCTCCTGGGTCTCTTGCTTAGAGATGATAGGTCATGGGATTTCTCAGTCTTCATGATCTTGTGAGTCAATTTCTCAGAATAAACACTGATCTCTCTCAGCAAATATATATTATATTACATTCATATGTATCTATCTAATATCTATCTATCTATCTATCTATCTATCTATCCATCCATGTATCTATTTATCATCTATCTATCTCATCTATCCATCTATCACCTGTCATCTATTTTTTATTTATCTGTCTTTCACCTATTTATCCATCCCATTGATTCTATTTTCCTGAAAAGTCCTGGTTAATAGACATACACACACACACATTTACAAACACACATATGAGTTGTGAGTCTCACCTGTCTTTTATAATTTTCCTTTTTTCATATGTTTCACTCTGATGCTCAACCCCACCTTAGAGCTTTGGTACCTTCATATCTGATTCTAAGGTAGACAGAGGGCTAGAGGCTTACTCGGGACTGAGCAGCCAAAAAAACGAACAAGAAATCCCATCTATGAAAGGTGCCCATATCTTTGGAGCTAACCCACATGGTCAACCACATACTTGGGGTGCTTGCATACCCACTTGGGGTTAGAAGGAAAGTAGCTGAGAGCACCGCTGTTGCTCTGTACCCCTGCCTGGTCAAACTGCTGGATCAGGTCTGCTAGGCATGGACAGATAGGAAAGCATTGTGGATTCCCCCTGCCAAAAAGGGAGACATTTCCAGGCCAAGCAGCATGCTGCATGGGAGATTTAGCTTTTACTCAGACAAAAAGAGTTTATGTGTCCCACAGTGCTTCCCAGAGGTGAGATGGTAAGCATGACTCCCACCCAGCAGTCCCAGAGAGGATGGTAAACGTACCTCTACCATACTGAAAGGCCAAGAGGGGTAGAGGCAGCAACCAGGGCTGCCACAACCACACTGCTTACCATTTAAAAATACTCCTTGTTATAAAAGGATTTCAGATACACAATTGAACAGATTCAGACATAAAAGACCTTTAAATGAGACACAGCATGTTTTAAAAAATGCACATAGTCTTGGAAGAAAGAATAAAAAGAGTATGGAAAATTATAAAAGAAGCAAAGCCTTTAAAGAGACAGTAAAAGTAATATAAAAAAGTACAAACAGTCACAGATTAAATGAGTAAAGAAAATATGCCACGTAAGATGGAATATACACAGAGAGTCTGGACTGTGTTTATTATTGTGTTTCCTTTGAATATTCTGACTGCAGAGAAACATTTGATTCTCGGGGCTGCTAAGCTGAACCAACAAAAAGGTATCTCAACTTCAAATTTTGGGTCTAAGGATATGTTGCTGTAGAAAAGAGGTCCTGCTTTTGTTTCCACAGAAGGTGAGAACCTGTGGATTTCTTTCAGGCTAATGTGGTCTGGTAGAACAAGACACCCCCAAAAGTCTCCATGAACCCTAAATATACTTCACCCAACAAACAGCAGGAAGAAGTTTGGAGACATCAACTTTCAAATTCTCAAAAGGATTGTTTATAAATGTTTGTTTTTATTTAAAGGAGGTTGATTACAAGTGTTTATGGTCAATTTCTAAAAATAAAAATAAGGGGACTATGATAAAGAGAGAAATCCTTTGCACTGGTATAGACTTTGGTTTATTGATACAAATTTGAGGTCAATTATACTGTGTGTATATTTCTACTCTTGTTTAAAATATTCTGTTTATGCAGTTCATTTAAAAATGTAATGTATAATTTAAAATTCAGATTAATAGTTATCTATAATAATCAAATGTTTAATTATATTAGTTAGGTTTTCTAGATATACAGAGATATATTTCAGTTAGATAGATAATATTCAACATTTCAAAGACTTACAGAACATGGAATTTAAAATGTTTTAAGAACATAGACTTTTCTCGACAGTGAGACACATCTGCTTCTGGCAGTACCAATTCCTTCAAAAGGATGATGGGTGTTGAAGAGACTCCTTATGGAACTTGCTAGCCATTTCGGCAAGAAACTGCTCTTGCCTGTACTGCTTGATGGTGTGCTGTATAAACTGGACATGCAGGACCCACGGAAAAATGACTGCTGAACTTGTCTAAAGAAGGTGAGACAGTCCTTAAGGGTACATGCTTCATGAAAGAATTTCCCAGACATTCTGCAGGACACAGAAGAAAGTAACTGAACAGTCTTTCAAATTTCCTGTTTCATGGAAAAGTCTTCCAGATATTATGGGTCTATAGGCTGAATATGGATGTCCCAATGTTACAAAAGAACTTTTGATGACTGTCCAGGCAGCGAGATATCTTTGTCAATTCTAGAGTTTTAGAAGCAGCTTACAACGTACTTCCTGTTTAGTTAGGTAATAGTATATCTTTCTGGGGTCTTTGTTGGAGTTGAAGACAGATAGTTATAGTTTTCCTTAGTTATAATAAATGATAAATTAGATATAAAACTTTAGACTCATAAAAAATATTTTAACTGCAGTTCTTGGTTGATACCTGTTTTGGATATGTAATTTTACTATGTTAAAGTTAAAACCTTCCTTTTTATTTAAGCAGAAAAGGGGAGATGAGTGATGTGGGATTCTCCTCTGTATGCTATGAATATGTTTTATTACCATTGGTTAATAAAGAATTGCCTGTAGCAGGGTAGAATATAGCCAGGCTGGAAGAGATATACAGTGAGAGTAAGCAAAATCAGAGTGACACCATGTAGCTGCTGAAGGAGACAGATGCCGGATTCTTACCAGTAAGCCACAGCCTTGTGCCAATACACAGATGAATAGAAATGGGTCAATTTAAGATGTAAGAGTTAGTTAATAAGAAGCCTGAGCTAATACACCAAGTAGTGTTGTAATTGACATAGTTTCTGTGTGATTAGATTATCTGGGTCTGGGCAGCTGGGAATGAATGAGTTGTCTCTGCCTACAAATGCCCATTTTTTTAAGTGCTCTTTATATTATTGCATCATTTCCGCACCATGGCAGCTAACATCAACATCATTCTTCATGCCAAGCACAGTTTTAAGGACTTTACCTTTTCATAAGCTTACATCATCTTCTGAATTACCAGATAAGGTAGGATGACTTTCTTCCTCAGTTCACAGATGAGCCAAAAGACACGGTGCAGATCCACTCCAGGAAGTGGTCATCACAGGATTTGATTTGCAGTCTGACCTTAATGCTGATTCTCTTGATCATTTAATATACTGTTGCGCACAATAAGCTCCTTGATAAGACTTCCTTTTCAGAATACCCGCATTGCAAAAGGCTTGTTTCTGAGTAGAGACACAACACTCATCCATACCACAGAGAAGGCAATTAGCTCACACATTTCAAACACAGTGGGATCGGTAGCAGCCTGGCATCTTGTCGGTTGTTGGTTGATTGCATAGTTATACTGTTCACTAGGATTTCAGCTTGGAGGCTCAAGGGTCTAACCACTAGAACAACTAGGAAAAGATTTTGTACAGGGCAAGAATTCACAGAAAGAGTTCACAGATGCCTTAGTCCATTTGTCACAGCACACAACACTCCAGTTTAACAGTCCTAACCACAGCTACTAAAACACTCAGAGTGTGTCACAATGCACAGTGTGCTTGCTGCCACACTTCCATGTTTTAGGAATGTTGCTGGCTAGTGACTACTCAGCAAAGCACAGTGTTTCTGAACCCCTGCCCTACTGTCTAGGCTGTTCAGAATTCTAGCAATGGAATCTACTCATAGAAGAAACCCAGAAAGAAATGGAGGCTTTACTAATGAAAGAACATAAGCATGTTGTGTGTTAAGCCACTTTGAGTAAGAAGGCCACTTGCTATGCTTCCCTTATGAATACATAGTGACATTTGATAACGATGATGTTGATGATGATGATTTTTGAGACAAGTTCTTATTATGTGTCCCTGACCATTCCAGAACTCTACATGTAGATCAGTTTGGCCTCAAACTAGCAGAGATCTGTCTTGAGTGCTGAGATCAAACTTGTATATTCCAACGACTGACCCCACAGTGTTATTATTATTTTAAAATTAATAACAACAAATGTAACATGTATATGTTTATAGCCATGTTGCACACAGGCAGAAAGCATTTGTCCTGATCAGTTCAGTTGTCACTATCATGTCCTCAATGAGCTGTTAGGATGCGTGAGAACTCATGTTCTGAGTGTTGGGAGAAAACTCGTGGTCCCTGCATGTGTCTCTGCAGACAATGTGCCATTGTATAACTAACTTATTTCATTCCCTTCCAGCAGTCACTCTGCCTCTTGGGCTTTTTATGGGGAGCCCTGTGAGGGAAAGTTTTGTGTTGAATTCCACTGTCCATTCTTCTCACCTGGTGTTTTTGCCTTTAAAATGCTTTTGGTCTTTGAATTCAGATGGATCACAGTTTTTTTTCTCCCCTTCACAAAAGAATAATCATTTACACACAGTTCAGCTGGTCCCTTCATTTATCAGTCCAGCTGAGAAAAGCATTATTATTAGATTTTTTTTCTTTCCTCTACGGGGAAAGAACACAGTGGTTCGTTTCTCTGTTCAGGTCTCAACAAAGGTGAAAAAGTACAGTTTTTCAGGTGTCTTTTGTAACTGAATAGCAGAGGAGGATGGCAGTTTTATTGATTGAGATTATACTGAGGAAGCCTCTCCTGACACCGCTCTGCAGTGGTGCCCTCCAGGGCTCCTCAGCATGCCTCCATTATGAGCTTTCACGGGAGGCACCAGAAACCATGGCAGCTGAGTGAATTCTCCATCTTCTTTACACATTCCTGTTGAGTGCTGCTTCTGCAGTGCCTTTCCTGTTCAGTAATTGTTTCTTACAATCGAATGGTGTACTGTATTTACAGTGACTCCACATGGATCACCCTGTGGGATTCTCACAAGGTTTGAGTGAAACCCACGGAGCAGATAGTATTATCCCCAACGTATGGAAAGGACACTGAGGGAAGAGAGAAATTTACTCTGCTTCCAAAATACTGTGATAGTTAGATTCGCTTACACATGCCATCATGGTGCCACTGCTCATACAAGTGAGGTGGACACTTTGCTATGTGTTTAAACTTTTCTTTTATTGGTATTCTGGAGATCAGCCAAGATTAAAAAAAATAATCCATCCTAATCTCCAGGTTTCCATTCACCGGACTACATGAAGGGATGCCCGAGGAGCTTCTGAAGAATATGTATGTGTTTAATAGAACGTGAAGTTCAGGAAGAGAAATGTCATTTTGTCCTACCAGAATACACAGAGAAATATTCATAGTTGAGCTAATGATGCCTTGGACTTGCTTTAAAATATTACGGCATAGTGGGAGGTGGAGGTTGTAGTGAAATAAGAGTAGCCATTTATTCATCACCATTAGCCTTATGTATAATGGGATTAATACGCTATTTTCTCCATACTTGGAAACATTTAAAGTTTTCAGAACAAAATGATAATGCTGGAAAGACAGACTGGTCACATTGAGAAGTGCCTGTCTTTGGAATCTTTAGGCAGAAACAATAGACCAATCAAAGAGACTATCAGATAACTCCACTAGAGCCAAACACTCCTTGTTTCATTTTTCCTCTGGGCATAGAGAATCCTCATTAGTCATGGAGTGAAGGGTTAGTCATTCCTTGTGGTCCCACAAGCTTCCATTGTTGCGGGTGATGCTTTATTTATGTGTATGCCGGATGTGCTGGTGGGATGGTATTGCATATTTATTTGGATGGCGCATTAATGCAAAATGGGCTACTTGGGATCCAGTTCTGAGAACTTTTATTCCTAGACTGAGTCCCAAATACCCTGTTAGCTGAGAACAGTAGGGTAGAGATGAAAAGCCCTGAGGTGTGTGAAGAGGAAAGAAAGGGAGCAGTTAGCAGGTCATATTAGAACCACAACAGGAGGAGTTAAGGCAAAGTCTGTGAAGGTAGAGATGCTGGGAAGGGCGTTTTTCATCCTTTCACTGCAAGCACTGACTGCCATTGACCTTGGGGAGGCGTCCACTTGTCAGTATCTTTGTTCTCGGAGTCAGTTTTATCAGGCAGGCCGAAGCCATTTCAATGCATTGTTTATCCCAAGAGCAGAACATGGCATGGGAATCTCTGCAGACGTTCTCATGAGGATCCCCGAGAGCCTGGTCCTCATTGGGGGCAGGGGGGTTAAAGGATGTACCCTGGAAGGCTACATTCTGGAACTCCCGTGAATTCTTCTCTCCTGGATTTTAAGTGGATGAGTTGCTATGTAAACAGATAATCTGGCAATCTCTCATGTTCTGTGCTGGGGAACTGCACATCTACAGACAAGGGGAACAGGGTGGTTAACTCAACAGATTAGGCGGGAGGGGAAGCTTTAAGTCAGCAACCCTTTGAGGCTATTTTTGTTTTTCTTGTATCCTAATGCAGTTTTTCCCTGTAATTTAAACCCATGAACATTGTTTCTTCCATGTCTTTACCTTCAAAGAAACTACTTTATAGCATTGAATAGCCCTAGCAGAAATACAGTTTTGGGTTTTCTACCTTGGCAGTGGCATTTCAGGTGTTTTCTGAGCAGGACCTAAGGAGGGACTCTGAACACCCAGAAGGAAGTCTTGGCTTCTGGGCAACTATCGATGACAGGCATGTGGCAGAAAGCGCTGCCTCTGCTGATCACACGCAAATAGCATTGCATGTGTCTATCCCTTCATCTCCAATCCTCAAGTTCCTGATGTTGTCTCCACTGAGCCTTACCATCCTGTTTATACACAGAATGGTTAAACAAGGAGACCCGAGTCAGCCGTGGACTTTTTCTAGTTCCCAAGTCACACCATTATAGTGATATTTTATTATGTTTTATAAATAAAGCTTGCCTGAAGACTAGAAGGTAAAACTAAGCCACTTGAGGCCAGGCAGTGGTGTCACACACCTTTAATCCCAGGATTTGGGAGACAGAGACAGATGGATCTTTGTGAGTTCAAGACCACCTTGGGCTACGCAGGATCAACGTAGAGACAGATCCAGGAGGTTGTGGCTCACACCTTCAGTCCCAGTACTAGGAAGTCACACACCTTTCTTTAATCCTAATACTAGAGAGGAATATAAGGTGGGATGAGACAAGAACTTGCCTTCTTCAGTCTGACGATTCCTCAGAGGTGAGAACTCTCTAGTGGTTTGGCTGCTTTGCTTTTCTGATCTTCAGGTTGAAACCCAGTACCTCTTTCTAGGTTTTTTTTATTCATGCTGGTGTCCTGATCTGCTAGAGAGCTGTGCTCTGATGCCTGTCTCATGGCATACTCGTTCTCCAGTAAGTACCTCTTTTCTCTCTCCTCCTTTCTTATCGGAAGATGGCTTCTGACAATACACAGAGCCCCAGCATCTCCCCATTGCCAGTTTACAACCACCCGCACCTACAGAATCTTTGCCAGCTAAGTTTCATGTCACAGAGATGGTTGTTATTGAAACACCAAATGTGGTGATTGGGGAAAACTACCTCTGTCTTCTGCAGAGATCTGTGTACTCCCATGTTGATTCTAAACCAGGGCACCAGTCTCCTGACATCACTTAAATGTCAGAGCAAGCCTGCTATGCTTTTCTTTGTTTAAAAACGTCTGCTCAGCCTTTGGTAGAGTATTTCACACACACAATGAATGAGAAGGCTTTTGTGTTAGCTTAGAGTATTTTCTTCAGACTTTAGCTCTGATACCTAATCGTACCTAATAGCTATGTGACGTAGAGTGGGTTAACAGTTTTTGGTCTCAGTTGTCTCAACTATAAAAAAACAAAAAGAGAATAGGAGCCTTTGTGGGGTTGCCACTGCACTCAGAAGAAGCAGGTGAAATGTCCTAGAATATGCGATAGAGCACAGTCTCGATATTCACTGTGCTACTTTTGTATTTCTCAAGATGTCTGATGTTGAAGTGATTCCTCTCACTCTCACACCTTGAGAGACTGAGGCAGCACCCTGCATTAAAATAAAAACATTAACTTTTTGGTGGGAGGGAATGATGAATCCATGTTAGGTTTAGAGAGATAAATATTGTTACAGTAATGACTGTACAATTGTTACAAGTATTAATTATGATAAAATGAATGTAACATGAAGAAAAAAGGATCATTTGAAAGACAGCAGTCACACAGAAAGCATTGCTTGATACTGTAAAGCAGGGTGAGAACTATGCTGACTTGACTGAATGTTCGGGCTGATTATTATGTTCCAGTGCAGGGCCATTCCTAGAATCTATGTGTAGAAAGCAGCCTCCTCAGCTCATATAACAGAGAAACTTTGGCTTGCTAGAGGAAACAAATGTAGAATGGCATGGTCACTGTGTGGCTATTTAAAGTTAGTGAACGTATTAGAGAAACAAGGGACATACGTGGGAACAGGCCAGAGCCAGTGACCTCTGCCAGCAACCTCCAGAGCAGACCCAAGGCAGGGACTTCCACAGGATCAGGTACAAGAGAGTGACCACCAAGGAAGTAGGCCCGAGGCAGAGAACTCTGTGGGACTGGGTCTGAATCAGGTACCTCTGATGGAGCAGGCCCAAGCCAGTGACCTTTGCTGGAGTAGGCCCTTGCAAATGATCTCTGCAGGAGCAGGTATGAGGGAGTGACTGCCTAGGAAGCAGGCCCGAGCCAAAGACCTCTGTAGGACTGAGCCCAAGCCAGAGACCTCTGTAGGAGGAGACCCAAGCCAGGGACATCTACGGGAACACCCCCTAGCCAGAGACCTCTACTGGAGACCTGAGCCGATGACCTCTGCTGGAGCAGGCACAAGCCAACAACCTCAGTGGGAGCAGCCCCAAGCAAGCTACCTCCCTGGGACCAGGCCTGAATGGCCTCTGGAATTGCAGAGCAAGGCCCAAGAGTGCTGAGTGGCCTTCAGAGTGACTGGAACCATGGCCCTAACTGCACCATGAAGAACAACCATCTAAGCCTTGGATCCACTGGCACATGAAAGACTGTCACCAGAGATGCAGCCCCAACAACATCAATCAGAGAAAAAAGATGGGTAGACAAGGTAAAAGCACACTCAACACCACAAAAAACAACAAAACACCAACAAAAACTAGTGGTTCTATAATGGCAAGACTTGAAAACCCCAATATAGAGGAGGAAGAAGAAAATGACCTAAAATGAGGAAATGAAAGATTCCCTGAAAGAAATGAAGGAAAGGATCAACAAAAAAATTGAAAGAAATAAACATATACCTTAAAGAAAAACAAGAAAAAGCAATCAAACAGATGGAAGAAATTATTCACAACTTGAAAGCCAAAATAGAGACAATAAAGAAAACATGAACTGAGGGAAGTCTGGAAATGGAAAATATGAAAAAATGATCCGGAAGCACAGATGCAAGCATAAACAGCAGAATACAAGATATGAAAGAGAGAATAGCAAGTGCTGAAGATAGAGGAAATAAGCTCATTGGTTAAAGAAAATATTAAATTTAACAAAGCTTCACATAAAATATCCTAGAAATATGAGACACCATGAAAATACCACACCTAAGAATAATAGAGATAGAAGAAGGAAAAGTATAACTCAAAAATACAGAAAATCTGTTCAACAAAATCATCAAAAAATTTCTCAACCCAAAGAAAGATATGCATATAAAGATACAAGAAATTAAAGATGACCTAAAATTTAATGAAAATTACCACACAACATACCCCAATTTAAGGGACACAATGAAAGCAGAGTTAAGAGAAAAAGTTCATAAATGCCTACATAAAGAAGCTGGAAAATCCCACACTAGTGAGTTAACAGAACATTTGAAAACTCTAGAACAAAAAGAAGGAAACTCATCCAGGAGGACTAGATGGCAGAAAATAATCAAAGTGAGAGATGAAATCAACAAAATAGAAGCAAAGAGAACAATACAAAGAATCAATGAGACAAAAAGTTTATTCTTCAAGAAAATCAACAAAATAAAAAAACCTTCATCCAAACTAACCAAAAGGCAGAGAGAGAACATCCAAATTAATAAAATCAGAAATGAAAAGGGGAAAATAACAACAGACTTGGAGGAAATCCACAGAATCATCAGGTCATATTTCGAAAACCTGTACCACAAAATTGGGAAACTTAAAAGGAATGGACAATTTTTCTGGATAAATATAACTTACCAAAATGAAATCAAGATCAGATAAACAAATTAAATAGACCTATAACTGCTAAAGAAATAGAAACATTCATCAAAAGCTCCCAACCAAAATAGCCCAGGACCAGATGGTTTCAGCACAGAATTCTACAAGAATTTCAAAGGAGAACTAATACCAATACTCCTCGAATTGTTACACACAATAGAAACAGAAGGAACATTGCCAAACTCTTTTTATGGGGCTATGATTACCCTGATACCAAAGTCACACAAAGACATTGCTAAGAAAGAGAATTACAGGCCAATCTCACTGAATATTGATTCAAAAGCACTCAATAAAATGCTGGCAAACCCAATTCAAGAACATATCAGAAAAATCATCCACCATGATCTAAGTTGGCTTCATACCAGAGATGCAGGGATGGTAAAAATCTGTCAATGTAATGTATATAAACAAACTGAAAAAACATGATCATCTTATTAGATGCTGAAAAGGCCTTCAACAAAATACATCACTTCATAATAAAGGTTTTGGAAAGAGCAGGGATACAAGGAACATACATAAACATAATAAAGACAATATACAGCAAGCAAACAGCCAACATCAAACTAAATTAAAGGAAGCTCACAGCAATCCCACTGAAATCAGGAACAAGACAAAATTGTCCACTCTCTCCTTATCTATTCAATATAGTTCTTAACATTCTAGCTAGAACAATAAGACAACAAAAGGAGATCAAGGAAATAACAAATCAGAAAAGAAGTCAAACTCTCACTATTTGCTGATGATAGGAAACTTTACATAAGTGACATAAAAAATTATACCAAGGAACTTTTAAAACTCATAAACACCTTCAGTTATGTAGCAGAATACAAGATTAACTAAAAAAAAAATCAGTAACCATCCTTTACACAGATGATAAATGGGCTGAGGAAGAAATCAGAGAAACATCACCCTTCACAATAGCCACAAATAGGCTAAAATAGTTTGGAGTAACTTTACCAAAGAAGTGGAAGACTTGTATGATAAGAACTTTAAATATTTGAGAAAGAAATTGAAGAAGACACCAGGAAATGGAAAGATCTCCCATGCTCTTGGATAGATAGAATTAACATAGTAAAAAATGGCAATCTTATCAAAAACAATCTACAGATTCAATGCAATGCCCATCAAAATCCCAGCAAAATTCTTCACAGAACAATACTCAACTTCAAATGGAAAAACAAAAAACAAACAAACAAAACAGAACAAAACAAAACAAAACAAAACAAAAACAAAAACAACAAAAAAACAAACCCAGGATAGCCAAAACAATCCTGTACAATTAAGGAACTTCTGGAGGCATTATAATCCCTGACTTCAAACTCTAATACAGAGGTACAGTACTGAAAACTGCTTGGTATTAATATTAAAACAGACCAAGAGAACAAATAGAACCAAGTTGAAGACCCAGATATCAATCCACACACCTACAAACAGATGATTTTCGACAGAAAAGCAAAAAATATAAAATGGAAAAAGAAAGCATATTTAACAAATGGTGCTGGCATAACTGGATATCAACATGTAGAAGAATGAAAATCAATCTATTTCTATCATCATGCACAAAATTCAAGTCCAAATGGATCAAAAACCTCAACATAAAGCCAACCAACTGAACCTCATAGAAAAGAAAGTGGGAAGTACACTTGAACTCATTGGCATAGAAGATCACCTCCTAAATATAACCCCAGTAGCACAAACCCAGAGAGAATCAGTTAATAAATGGGACCTTCTGAAACTAAGAAGCTTCTGTAAAGCAAAGGACATGGTCAACAAGACAAAATGTCAGCCTACAGAATGGAAAAGATATTCACCAACCCCACATTGGACAAAGGGCTAATCTCCAAAATGTACAAAGATCTCAAGAAATTGGTCATCAAAATAACAAACAATCCAATAAAAAATGGAGTGCAGACTTAAACAGAGAACTTTCAACAGATGAATCTAAAATGACTGAAGGACACTTAAGGAATTACTCAGCATCCTTAGCCATCAGAGAAATGCAAATCAAAACAACTCTGAGATTCCATCTTACACCTGTAGAAATGGCCAAGATCAAAATCACTGATGACAGCTTATGCTTGAGAGGATGTGGGGTAAAGTGAACACTCCCTCATTGCTGGTGGGAGTGCAAATTGGCATAGCCACTTTGGATATCAGTATGGTGATTTCTTAGAAAATTAGTAAGCAACCTACCTCAAGACCCAACAATGCCACTTTTGGGTATATATCCAAAGGATGCTCAATTTTACCACAAGGACATGTGCTCAACTATGTTCATAGCAGCATTGGTTGTCATAGCCAGAACCTGGCCCTCGACTGAAGAATTGATAAGAAAAACGTGGTGCATTTACATAATGGAGTACTACAGATTGGAAAAAAATAATGACATCCCGAATTTTGTGGGCAAATGGATGGATATAGAAAACATCATATTGAGTATGATAACCCAGACTCAGAAAGACAAATATCAAATGTACTCACTCAAAAGTGGCTTTTAGACATAAAGCAAAGAAAAAACAGTGTTGTAATAGGAGTGGCAGGGCTACGTTCCTGCTGCCCTGCTCCCAGCCGCCTTGGCTAGTTTATGCCCCAAAATAACAACACAAAAACTGTATTCATTTAAACACTGCTTGGCCCATTAGCTCTAGCCCTTACTGGCTAATTCTGATATCCCGATCAACCCATCTCTAATAAACTATGTAGCACCGGTCTTACCGGGAAAGATTCAGCATGTCTGACCTGGCCTTGCTTCATCATGTGCGTCAGCCCAGGAGAGGGGAGCATGGCCTCTCTGAGCTCACTTCCTCTTCCTCCCAGCATTCTGTTCTGCCTACTCCACCCACCTAAGGGATGGCCTATCAAAATGGGCCAAGGCAGTTTGTTTATTACCAATGACCTTCCTCCATCAAACCAGCCTACACACAATCCCAGAGAACCAGGCAACAAAAAGGGCTCTAAGAGAGACATACATGAATCTAATCTACATGGGAAGTAGAAGAAGATCAAGATCTCCAAATTAAATTGGAATCATGGGGATCATGGGAGAGGGAGGAAGAAGAGGGGAAAAAAGGAGGGAAGTGGGAAAAATATATAGCTCATTAAAAACAATTTTAAAAACAGTAGGAGACCTGGAGGAAAGAGAGAGATGGCTATAGCTGTATACTTCTTGTTTATGGGTCTATAATGTTCTGAACATTGATTCTAATCCCAGCACTTTATGCACATAGAACACAAGCACCCTCAATGCTGATTATCTTCCAAGATCACTCAACACGCTTACTTAGCACCTTCTATGTCACAGATACTATAACAGATGTGGAAAGAGTGAGGAGGGCCAACATGGTTCTAATTTTTGCAGATTATATAATATGCTAGAATAATTAAAATAATTAAAATCAAGTCAAACAAATATGAAGCTGCTGGAGAGAAGCCGAGCTAATCATAGGAGAAATATCCCTTGGAAGACACGTAATTTCTGGAATTGTTAGTGATAGAGCTTGGGTTTGAACCTGGGAGCACATACTGCTAGAGACACAGCCCTACTGTAAGTTGCTGTGCTGTATACCACACGGATGCGGAGGAGGTTGAGTCCTCACTCCCACTGGCTTTGTTGAAGCATTAGTTGTGTCTGCTGTAGCTCCCAGTTTAGGGAGGCCATGGTTTATGCCTGTCATGATGTTGAGCATCCGGGCTTTAACAATGACCAGAACAAAATTGCTATTCTCAAGTATCTCAATCCAAAGAGATAATCAAAGCTTTCAATTTATTGTTACATATAGCACCATGAGTGAAGAGTGGTGGTAGCTAGTGTCTTCTGAAGCTGGAATTCTAGGTGAAGAGCTGTGGTAGCTAATGTCGTGTGAAGTTGAAGTACTAGGTAAGAGCGGTGGTGGCTGATGCCGTCTGAAGCTGGGATGTGTTGAGCAGACTGAGTGTGTTGTGCTGCAGAATCACTATGCTGCAATTAGGGAAGCAGGGAAGGAGCAAAGGCTCCTGTGGTAAGAGACCGATATCTCTTACCAGCTCTGCCAAGAAGGTGATTCTTGATCTTTATTTGTAGGCAAATCATTGTGAGGACGCTGAGGATGGGCTGAGTGAGAACTTCATGAGAATGGAGTCTGATAATGTGAACCAAACTGTGAAGACACTCACTGAGATGGATTGGGATCACAACTGGGCCATGCTGGGCAAATTTGAACTTTGTTCCTGGTGGAAGAGGATAAGGAGGGATACTGAACATTTTAAGCAAGATGGGAGGATGTGAGACAGAGAAGCAGTGGACTAACAGGCTTAATGGCCATGAGGAGAATGTGGGTTTTAACATTAGACAGATTAAGACCTCGGTGCTGCTTAGAAGCTCTATGAAATCTGAGCCTCAGTTTTCCTCTCTGTGAATGGGGCTAAAATGGGTCTTCCCATGAAGGCACTAATGGTTTGAAGAGAATGCAAGTGAGGCTTTCAGTTCCGTGTCTCTCAGAATCAACCTGAGTTTGAACCCCTAGGACCTGTGTAAAGCTTGGGGGCAGTAGCATGAGTCTGGAATCCCAATGCCTCCACAGACAAGGGGAGGTGTGCATTTGGGTGTGGGCATGCATCTACAGAGTGTCCACATGGAGATCAGAGGACATCTTGACAGTCACTTTACTCCTTCCAATGTGGCTTCTGGGGTGGGTTTTCAGGCTTGTCAACAGTGTCTTTGATGCTGAGCCACCTTACCTTCACAATAATACCTTTTTATGTGCCCACATTTTACCACTATCTTTCTTAGACTCATGGTTTAGTTCAAATTCTGTACACTATCTATTTTGTTGACACAATAAGAAGGCCACAAGAAGACAGATGAGGGGGCAGTTGCCCTTCTTGTTCTATTTCTGTGCAACTTTGTGTTAAGATGGAAACAATGATGCCAGGAAAGTAGAACTTTGGGGAGGGGAAAGAACCTCCGCTCCCCTCTGCTTGCCTGTGCACATGGCCTTGGCCCTGTGCGAGCTCCCTAGAAACGCTGGTGAAGATAACTGGAGCAATGGCAGAGTTTACAGGCTGCCTGCTCTTAAGTAGACAAAATATAGAATGAAAGACAATAAAAAGAACAAGAAAAAAAGCATTCAAAGCAAATGTCTACCTCTGCTTTATATTTAAGCTAACCTCTGGATCAGTTGCAGAACATCCAGCTCTGAAGTTCAAGTGTCAAGTGTCCACTCTTCCAGGTTTCCTGCTCAGCCCTCTCTTTATGAATCAGAACGACCCTTTCCCTCCTTGGTGTGCCATTACTGTCATCAGGGAATGAATGGGACCCATCACCTCATCTCTCTACACCTTTCATTTGTGCACACTTCCATGGCTCCGCGGAGTGTCCACACCATAATAACTTATTGGCAAGACAGTAACAGAGGAAAGTGAGTAGAGAAGTAGATAATTCTTTCACTTTGTGCTTCTCCGTAGCTCAGCCTGACTCATAAAATCTAGCAGATTCGTGTGTTTCTGCTGAGGACCTGTAGGAGTCCCAAAGAGTAGGCTTGTATTTCAGATCAATGAGGTGTCTTATTGAAAGCCCTGGGCAAAGAACCTGAAAGGGAAGAAAGAAAATGCAATGGCATCAAGGGTCTACTCAGTGTGTACTGGGGCGTTAGAGTGGTGATGGCATGGACCACTATTTTGACTTTCTCATTTCTTTCTGTATTTCTGTTTTTTGGTTTCTTCCCATTTGTGCTTCTGTCTCTGCCGTTGCGGTTTATCTTGTGTGATAATTCTTGGAAAGGGGTTCTTCCCTGGTGACTTCATCTGGTCACATATTAACTCTCTCATCTGTTTCATAGGCTTGGCTTTGTACCATGGTGATGCTCACTACTTAGAGCGAAGGAGCAGAAAACCAAACACAAAGGAGCACTTCAGTCTCATTGTAGAGAAATGTGCAAAAGCAGTGCCATAATTTAATCACGTGGCAACCCTTCTCCCTGAACTAAGGACCAGGGTGAGGCACAGACTGTTTTGGAAATTCTCTTTGAAAATGTGAATTTGACAGATGAGCTAGAATCCCTCTGGAACTAAGATCTGTGTATGGAGCACCAGAGGGGAAACAAAGAGCTGGGAAGGCATCTATCCCACTCCCAGGCTGTGGGTTTCTGTCAACTGAGTGAAAGCTGAGGGAGAGATCTCCTTCCCCAGTGGCAAGGAGAATGCCATTTTCAAGCCATGAGGGAGTTTCAGGGTGGTTCTTAGAGGCTGTAGGGAGAGGGCGGACATGTTTCTGACAAGTCAAAGTAGGAGATCTTCCGTGTGTGGCCAGCCCAGAGGGACCAAATGGGAGAAAAGGTGCTTCTTCCAGCTTCATCTCAGCCTGCAGGACTGAGCATCATGTGAAGTAGCTTCCTGGATTGAAGCGATATAAGAACACATCTGTGCATATGAACCCAATCCAGGACTTTCATGGGACCATTCAAAGATCAGATAATGTTTGCCATTGCTGGGGACCAGAGAAGAGAAAGAGGAGAACAAGAAGTCCTAGGTCAGGTCTTTGATCTCCTATTATAGAATTATTTGTTGGTGTTATGCTGGTGGCATGTTAGAAAACTCAGGTTGCATACATGGCTAGCTCGGAGTGTTCTATTAGCAAATAAGGCACAGTTTGGCCCAGTGTTGAGAAAAAGAAGCACCTGGTGTTTTGTTGTTTGTTTTAGTGATTCAGATTAAATCATCGTCTCTTTTCTAAAAACTTCACACTACAAGTTTCGTTTTAATTTCCCTTTCAATCCTATCGATGTAATTTATTTCACACCTGCACAATTTTGCTCCAGTTTTGTTATTTCAACTTTCAAATCACTGATTGTTTTTGCTTAGTTTGACCAAATCTTTGAACACTGAATTATCTTATAGGATTCTTGTGCAAACATTTTGTAAACATTTATAATAGATTGCAAGTGATATTTAGGTAAAATCTATCACTCTGGGCTTCACTTTCTATATATCCGCTATCATCTTAAGATGTAACTAACATAAAATAAGTGGACTCAGGTATAAAAATGAATCAAAAGCCCAAAAGAACCACCATTCTTAGACCTCACATGGGTAGCTGGCACAGCTTGCCCCTCAGTCTTCACATCTGCAGGCTGGGCTACTACTGTTGCCCACGTTATATGTCATTGTCAGGGTTAAATGGCAGAGCACTACCATATGGTGCAAATGGATAGACTGGGCACACAGGGAGCTCAGTGCTAGCTCTCAAATAGAGAAGAAAGTGATTACAGCTCAGCCGTCTAGATACAACTCTTATCTCCGAAGTAAGCAGGGTGGTAAAAATTCATTGTGAATCAAAATGGGGTTTACATGAGTTTCCTTCTTGATGAAACTGATGGATTATAGTTTCTAGCCTTAGCCAAGATGGTCTTTTTGTGGTTGGTGGGTGCTTACAAAGAAGGAAGGGAAGAATATGTACATGTTATGACAGTAATGTGCATCTTGGAATCCGCCTGGCTTTGGTGGGTTCTGTCACACCCACTGCAGTCTAATGACCGCTACCCTAAACAGATCCTGTTCTGTGCTTAAGAGAGGAGCTGTTCAGAGCAGACATGCTGCTGGCATCAAATCCTAGCTTGGGGACCTACAAGGTACACTTTGGATATTCATAAAACCCCATTGGGCACCACTCTCTTAGACACACAGCCCATCTAGCATGCACACCATCTAGGGTTTTTACAAAGGGCTATCACGATAACTGCTGAACATGGGTGCAGAGCATACCTCCTTGGCCTTGGCACTTTTGTTCTACTCTAAATTCTGAACCAGTATCACACAAGTGTAAGTTTGTCAAGTTTTAAAACATACCAGTGAGCTACACTGTGGATTTGGGTTTTCTCTTCTTGCTTAATTCATTTCTAGGAGACAGGAATCTCTTTGAGACTTCCAGCCTTCCAGATGATGTCTCTCACCATTCTGCATTCCACAGTCATGCTTTTAAAGAGGCATTACCTTAAAATATGGAATTTGCCTCAGGTTCTAGGTGGTCAGGAAAGTCCACGTGTTTGGGCACCAGATGCTGCTGTTTTCTGAGCAGTTACTATGTGTCACTCACCACTGACAGATTTCCATGATAGGATTTTATTTTTATATTTATTTATTTATTTATCTATTTATTTATTTATTTATTTTCAGTGTTTTGAGACAGGGTTTCTTTGTCTGTTCTGGTGGTGCTGGAACTCACTTTTTATAGCAGGCTGGCCTCCAACTCACAGAAATATGCCTTCCTCTTCTTCCCAAGTGCTGGAATTAAAGGCATGTGTCACCATTGCCTGTCTGGTTTTAGTTTCTTAAAGAAACCTTTGGATTCAATCTGCTTTATTGTTTTTGAAGTATATAAATACATAGGACCAAATCATTTAACTTTTCTGACTTCCAGCTTTTTTGTCGGTGCAGAATAATAATCTCTACTTTAGGCATTATTAAAACCAAATGAGATAATGCCAAATTGCTTTGGAAATGGTATTTATTGTTAAGCTGAAAGATCTCTTAGGAGCAGAAATCCTGACTGTCTTCATAGCTTAAAAAACTTGCAGTCATGGGCATCTCTGGGGTTAGGTATGGTGCAGTCATCTCCAATGCCACCATGCATGTGAGAAAAGCTCCAAAGAGCCTCATGCATAGAAACATCAACTTCGCTATCCTGGAGTCTGTTAGAAGAGGGCTTGGGACCACAACAAAGTCTACATGTCTTTCATTTTTAATAAGTTTTTTTCTTAAGAAAAATTCCCATGAGGTAGCAGCTTCTGTCTGTCTTATCCCTTCAGGATGGGGACCAAAATAAACATCTTTCTCTTTCTCTTGAAGGTGACGTTTTCCCAGTTATTTATTTATTCAAGAAAATTGTCCTCCAAAGAACTTCCGTCAAGTCCCCTGTTGTGTTTTCCCTCCCAGTGTCTGCTCAGCCAGGCTTCATGCATGCCACTGCAAATTGCTCATGACTAAACATTCGGAGCCTGTTGGGTGGCATGAGAGGTGAACTTTTTTTGCTTCTCAGTTTTGAGATAAAAGGTGCTTTGCCTAAAGCATGCTCTAAGCATTTCCCTTTGTGCCTTCAAGAAAGAAAGAGCCAGCTAGAAGCAGATTGGCAGACCCACCTGGGCATTTTCCTGGCTTGCAGGGGAGTGAACTGGTCCCCCCACTGATTTGGCTGACAGAGCTGTCATTGTCCTGAAGCTTAGGTGGGAGAGGGCTCTAGCTACTTTGAAGAATGGAACCAGGGGGTGACAATAAGCTTTTGAAGCAGCTCACTAGTTTCTGTCATTGCAATAGTTGGGGTCTCCATTGACTTTCCTCTTACTGTCAACTCTCACCATCCAAAAACCAGACAACTGCTTCCTTGGGCATTTGTCTTGGACTCAGCCAGCTTCTCTATTCCTAATTTTACTCTACTCAAGTCTTGCTTGTCTCATGATTTCCTAGCTAGAGAGGCTTCTTTGTTGTCTCCATTTCTACCAGTTTCTTCCTGTTGAATCTGTCTTGGACATTGATCTTCAGAAAAGCATTTTGGAATCACAACTTCCCCTTCCTGATGCAGGGCTTGCATGGTGTTGCACCATCAGTTAGAATGCACATAAGAGACCTGAAAGGTTCTTTTGATGAAGAAGCCATTCCTGTGAAAGGAAAAGGTCACCTTTTGCATTCTGTTCTTGAATTTGCCAAATCTTGGTTCCAAATCTCAGCTTCTACTCTAAAATGAAGAAGATATATATATATATATATATATATATATATATAATTGTCTGGTTCACAATGATGTACATGCCTGAGAATTGTAATAAAGGTCTTTATTGGTCTTTTTTTTATTTACTCCTTTATCCACCTTTCAATTTCAGATTAAAAAAAAATTCAGTGTAGGGCTGCCGAGGTGAGTTCCTGGGTAAAAGTGGTTGCTGTGCAAGTACAAGGACCTGAGTTTGAATCACCATGACTGAGTGAAGATCTGGATGGAAGTTTAAGCTCTTTAATCTCAGTGCTTGCATCAGGAGATGGGATGGCAAGACAAAGGAACACTCGGAAGCATAGAGGCCAGCAGCTTTGGTACACAGAAGGAAGGCACAGAGATCCTATTGCTTTCTGACCTCCATATGCATGCCATGGCATCGGTTCACAGAGCCCTTTCACAGCCTACACACCCTATTCAGGGCATGAAGAAACTGACTTAGTTGAGTCATATGGAGTCTGCTTTCTTCATTGTATCTTTAATGATTGATGGGGGAGGAATCATGTGTCACTAGCAAGATTCAGGTATCCGAGTCCTCCCTCCAGACTTGTTCCCTAGAAAAGCAGGTGAGGAGGGAGACAGCTGAGGTAGGCAAGGGGGGAGCAAGAGCTTGGAATGCTGGTGCCAGAAGGAGTAGGCCCAGCAAGTTTCAGGTCATTCCTGTACCATCACTAGGTGGGCCAGCGCACATGGCATAAGTTTGGAGCTTGGAGAAAGTTGCTTAGCTGTTAGGAGGCAGGAATAAAACTTCTAGTGGAGCGTAATGCAACTGTTCAGACTTTCTTGAACATTTTTCATTGTAAATTTTTATTGTTAGTGTGGGTGATATCAGATGACAAAGAGGAAAGTTAAATAACCAAGCCATAATAACCTTTGGCTTATAGAGTTATTTTTTTATAGACCTGATGCTCTGTCTTCTGCAACGTGAAATCGTTCCATGAATTTTTCCCATACAGCCCCATTTCTCCTAGATCAGTGATTCTTAGTCTGTGGGTTGTGAACTCTTTTGGGGAAGGGTCTAAGGACCCATTCACAGGGGTCACATAAGACCATCAGAAGACACAGACATTTACATTACAATTCATAACAGTAGAAAGATTATACTTATGAAGTAGCAGTGAAAATAATTATACTGTAGGTCAGCACAACATGAGAAGCTGTATCAAGGGTTGCAACATTAGGAAGATTGAGAACCATTGTCCTAGATTCTTCTTAATCCTGGGAAATAGATTTCTATTTTCCTAAGTGTTCAGGTTCATAACTCTATAGTCATGTTTTTTTCCCTCATATCCCACACTTATCATCAGGTTGTTGTTATTACTTTTAAACTTTGCCCAAACACAGACTATTTCTTACCATTTTTTTTTTCTGCGACTGACTTCCTGAAATCTATTCTCTTTAATTGATGGGTTATTTTAAGACCTTCCTAAAAGGCCTTTCAGGTTCTGTCTTGGCCTCCTTCATCTGTTTTTTTTTTTTTAATTTTTATTCTTATCCTTTTGATACAAGGCCTCACTCTGTAGCTCAGGATAGCCCAGAACTTAGTATGTAAGCCAGGCTGGCCTTAAACTAATAGCAATCTCTTTGTTTCTATTTCTCAAGTGGTAGAATCACCAGTGTGGGCCTCCACAGCTAACTCTCCTCTATCTACTTTTAAAGCTTCCATACACGTATGTGTTTTACGTTGAGCATATTTCCCCTATACACAGCTCCTCTCCCTTTTCTCGTCCTTGTCAGTTTTATCTGCAACCCTTATGGTAATACTGTAAACTTCAGGAATGATAGCATTTGTAAAGAATACCTTGTGACTGTGTAAGGGTCTATAAGCTCTTAACTGTATGAAACCGGTTGCTCTCTGACCTTAATGTGTCCCTTCACTTCTCAGTTTTAATCTTTGTACATACAGACTCCTTGTACATACAGACATGCTCCTGTCTCATCAAAAGCTCGGGTTTCCTTTTCTTCTGGAATACTCTTCTCTCTTGTTTTTACATGATTTATTTTTTAAGCTTTAGGGCATTAGTGAATTCCTTTTTTTAGGAGGTGCCTCCTAGTCAATGTTATCTACCACTCTGGAGCTACCTATTTCTTTTCTCTGTTCATTTCTTGCAGTGGGTGTAACACCACCTAGAAAATGAGACAGCCAGTACATTCAAGTCATCTGATGAAGACCATAGACTCCAGAGAAACCATCGTCTCTTCTTGTTATGTTTTTCTTCATCTCTTCACAATATAGAGCAGTATTGGGTGTATAATTAGCAATCAATACATATTTTTGAATAAATGAGTGAATTGGTACCAACTAATCTTTGTATACTTATTTCTTTAGAAAATAAGGTTGAATTTATCAAAGAGTTTTTAAGTCATTAACAACCTAATCTGTTGGTCTCCTAGATTGCATTTAGATAAGAAAAGCAAGGGGTGGTTATACACTTGCACAGGAAGTGGCCCTCATTTCCCAGTCTTGACCATTGCAGCAGTGGTGTGGATAAATGTCAGTTACTAACAGACCCAAAGATTAGAAACTGTGGAAAGGTAATGAGGTCAATTAACCTGGTGTACTTCCTTTTCCCAGAGCAAGAGCTGAAGGGCTAACTGTCAATAAAAACACAATGGTTCTGCTACCTTATTCTCAGTGGTACTTAGTTACAAAGACTCAGAAGGAAAGAGGCTGGGGAGATAAGCGAGCTGTTTATGATCACTCAGGGTTTCTAGAGTCACAAAAGGCAAAGCTCTAAAGGGTCTCTGGAAGTGGTAAAGTGGGAAGGATGGTGGACTAGATAGGTGGCTGATTCTAACATTAAATGATTGAATGACTTCCTCAGTCAGAGTTCATTCCCAGTGCTCCAATTCTCCTTCTGTTTTTCATGGATGAAGGGACATAAGGGATCAGTATATTCAGTTTCATCACTGTACAGAGAAACAGCTTCAGGCCCTAAGATGTCCATGATTTTCCTCATTTATCCAACAGCCCTCATTTGGTGCTGGAACCTTACCTAGGCTTTCTGGTCCATCCATGGACTTATTGTACCAAGAAGCTGACTATGCTTCTGTGTCCTGGGGCACACCTCATAGTGTCTAGATCTTGCTGCTTCATACAAAACTGGTAAGTGACCTTTGTCACGAGGAGGTCTTTGTCTAATATTTCTGCTTCTTGATTCAACAGAAGAAGAGATGGCCCACTTCTGTGGAGCTGTCTGAGAAAGGGCGGACAACTGAAGATTTGTTTGGACAGGTGTGGTAGAAGCATCCTTAAAAGGCAGAAAATAACTAGCCTTGGGTGAAAAAGAGTGCTAGTGCCAACATAATTAAAATATCTGATTATATAAAAGGTCACAGATAAGAAACTACAAGACAAATTAATTATGAAGAACTAAAAGGAATAAAATATGAAATGAGTGTTTTATGTATGTTTGATGTTTTCATTAAAAACTCATACTGGGGCTGGGCTGTGGTGGTGTATGCCTTTAATCCAAGCACTGGAGAGGCAGAGGCAGGAGGATCTTTGTGAGTCTGAGGCCACCTTGGTCTACAAAGTGAGTTCCATGAGAAGCCCCAAAGCTACAGAGAATCTCTGTCTCAATCAAAACAAAATACAAACAAAAAAACCTTATACTTGGTAAGATTATTTTTCTTGGAATGCTGTGGTTTTCTCTCAGTGACCACAATTATAATACCATAGCACCATAATAACACAGACACACACACACATAGTTCATCTTCCCTTATCTACACACACACACAGACACACACACACACAGACACACACACACACACACACACACACACACACACTCTTTATGGAAGACACAAAGTTTGGAGGGAGATAAAACAAAGGAGCCAGAAAAAGTTAGAAGTAGGGAGGGATAGAAGTTTTGCATATTACCCATATATATTATATTTATTAAAGAAATTTTCAAAGAATAAATAAAGTTAAAAGGAAAAGCAAATTGAAGCTTAGGAAATAACACAAATAATACTCAAATAATACTTTCAAAGATATCTCATTGTACATTTGTATAAAGAGGAAAAGCTGAAACTAATACTTACAGAAGACAGGAGGCATAAAGTAGCATTGGCTGTCTTCCTAACTTCTTAACCAAGGATACCTGTCCTGGGAAGCATTGCACTGTCTTCTATTACTTTGGGGTTAACCTTCAAAGTGTGGGTATCTACTTTTAGATGTACATTGCACATAGCTTATAGGTCAAGATTCTAGAGTAACTTATACAAGTGGTCAGGAGATTCCTTAATCTTGGAAGAATTATTATGAGTAATGATATTGGATTAGAATGTAATGTGAGATCACCCAGTTTTTCAAAAAGATAGGAAATATTTGGAAACTCTAGATAACAAAAACTAATTAATAACTCCAACATAGTCCTAATTTTTACCCTTATCCAAGATAATGGTTTGAACACATCCGTCATCCTAGTCCTTCAACTGACTCCCGACTGTCCAGTGATATTCAAACACATCTCAAATTTGTGTCCCAGGCTGTACTCTCGTACTTTTCCTCCTCCCTCTCTTCTTACCAATCTATTCCTTGCTCGACCTAGAAAGCAGCATCACCTCTCATTGGATTACTGAGGACAGAGCTGGAGCTATCCTTGAAACAGTTTCTTCTTTCTTCACATTCCGTTACTAACATCTGATGACTCTGAGCTGTCTCTTGCCTTCCTTTTTCCACCACCTGGCCAGAAAACCCCACTCATCAATAAAGGATGCCAAGCAACTTATCAAGGAATAATTTCAATGTGCTCATAACCCTAAGGAGCTTGCACCTTCAGACTAAGTATAGTCAATGACCAGAGTCAATTGATTAGTTCTGATTCTGGCAGATGGATGAGTGCCCTCTATGTGGAAGACTCAGTAAAGACTCAGTGGAGATACCCAGTCAGTCCTTACCGGTGAGTAGGCATTTAAGAGTTTCCAGATATTTCCCACCTTTCTGAGAAACTGGGTGATACCGTATTACATTCTAATCCAATATCATCACTCATCATAATTCTCTCTTGTCCACGTGTACAAGACAAGCCACTGGTTCACAGAATATCTGGGTATTGTTGATGTTGATATATATATCAATGTTGGATACCACATGATATAGAGATAATATATTAATTGCTTATATATTATGTATAATATTAATATATAGTATATAATGCATATTAGATAATATATGTTATAGTGTCCAACATTGATAATGCCTCTGAACCTGAACAACAGCTGAACACTGGATTATTATAACGTTGTTTTGAAAATAATGGAAAAATACAAATAAGAGATTATGTATTACTCCTAGAAGCTTTTATTTATGCTATCTCCAGAAATGGGAACCCAGTGCAAGCTAAAAGACCATGGACAGCATGAGCTAGCAGTTCCAACCATGGAAAACTGCAGTAAATTTACACGAGAATTCTGGATATTTTAAAAAGTTAAGTCCAGGAGATTCGAAAAGTTTCTAAATACAAGTACTCAAGTAGGGAAAATAATTTCTTTTGTTTTTCCTTTTCCTTTAAGTCTTAGTATTTTCTTTAGTAATAAATCATGAATTTTTAAGTTGCCAAGCTCCAACCTCCTCCTCTACTGCCCATCATGCCTTTAAAAGTTTAAAGGAAATGTCTTTATGTCTTTGTTACTGGCTTCGCATCCTGGTTGCCCCTCGTGTATGAATTGGTTACTTGAATGTTTCATGCTTCAGTTTCTTCTGCTGAAAACAGGGTAGCAGAGAGTCCTGTCCTATGGGTCACTGGGACTACTTAGGATGACAGGTTCCAGTACTTGGAGCTGAGCCTGGCACACAGTGTATACTCAGTATGATTAAGAACAATGACTTGCTTGTGTCATCAGGTCCACAGGCTCAGCAAGTCTTCTGCTTTCCTTTGTGTCCTTGACCAAGTCACTTGAAATCATTTTCCTCAAGGTCCTAGAAGTCTGACTCTCTGGCCATTCCAACTTCTGGCCTTGATTATATAGTCAATAGACAACACTCTAGCCTTCTGTCCTAGCTATGTTTTTGTTTCTGCCATAAAACTCCATGACTGAAAACTACTCCCAAAAGGAAGAGTTTATTTTGGTTTATGGTTCCAGAGGAAAAATCAGTAGTGGCAGGAGAAGGCATTGCAACAGGTTGGAAGAGCTGTCTAATCACATCTCTTTACACAGGAAGACGAGAATGCAACCTAGAAGTGGGGCAGAGCTATATTCCCAAAGTCCACCCAGCTTCCAGTGATGTACTTTTTCCAGCATGGCCCAGCATCTGTAATGTCCCATAACCTCCTCAAACAGTGTCACCAACTGGGGATCAAGTATTCAAATATCTGAATTTGTGGGGAGCATTTCTCATTCAGACTACTACACCTTCTTCTATGCTCACGGTGGCCACCTGTCAGTTCATAAATACACACTTAAAATTCACTTTAGTAGCATCCAATTCAATACAACTCATCAATTCACTGTGAGTGGTTAATTATCCCCATTCAGAATAATCTCCTGTGATTTCAGACTTGTATAGCACTTGGCATTCCTAAGACAAATAGAAAGGAAGCATGGGGAATCTTCCTCTCTGAGATTCTTCCAAATCTTAACACATTCTGTCATTGTACATCTTTTTTAGTGGAGAGAAAAAGACACTATCCCCTTGGGGGCTTAAAGGGATTTTTCCTTAAATCATGAAGAAAAGAATGTTTAGCCAGTTGCTGGAAAATTCACTTGTATTAAGTGGGTCTAATTATTCTGCCCTTGAGGGAGGAGTTTCTGAATGCTGGCAAGCCTTCCCTGGAGGTTGCAGCAGGCAAAGTACTCAGCTTTGGTGAAAACAAGAGTGTGGTTGTTGCAAGGTTCAAAGAACAGCAAAACAAACAAAAACACCAATTACGATTCTGTGGAGGTACAGTCTTTTCTATTTAGTCAAAAGTAATTGATTTCCCCTGGAGTGTCACTTACACTATAATGATTATTGGAAGGGAGACAACGGAGTGACATAAACAGAAAATGAAATGGGCTGCAGATCTTAGCGGATCTGGACTGCCTCCCTCGGAGGCAGAGCTGGAGAAATACAATAAATGGAGGCAGGATGGTTACAGCATTTTCTTTATATTTATTTCTTCTGTCAGTATATTTATTTTGAACTTTAAAAAGAGTTTAAAAACAAGTTTTAATTATACATTATGTGTATGTTTGTGTGTACACACGAATGTGTGCTTCTAAGTTCAAAGGGCATTAGATTCCCTGAAAGTGGAGTTATGGGTAGTTGTAAGGTCACAGAATGGGTACTGTAAGCTAAACTCTAGTCTTCTTCAAGAATGGTCTGAGGTCTTATTCATTTTTCCATGTTAATTCTTCAATTTATTATTCTGTTCTTTGCTTAAGCAGAAAGAAGAGGTGAGAGTGGACAAATAAAATAGTGCATTCAAGTTACTTTGGGGGAAATTTTCTACATTTCATTGAGATTGATTTACTATTACAGGTAAAAGGCTGATTAACTCAACAGTGTATCCGAAAATATACTGTATTTCAGAAACCTGTGGCTTCACAATTGAAGTTTTTCTAGATACAGTAAAATCTCAGTCGATTTCTATAGGCAGTTGAAACATGAATGAAAGTTGAAATTTTTATTGAAAGTTATGTGGTGACTCACGCCAGTTGCAAACTGGGGCAGGGCCTAAATTATTGTAACTTTAGTCATAGAAAAATTTTTAAAAATACATTTATCACACTGTTACATTACTCTGAATATTACCTTCATTCTTTCTACATAAACCTCTGAAAAGTATTAAAAAAGAACCACATTATTTCTTGGTGGAAAAATCCTTAAAGATATGGAATAGAAATGCTTCAGTTTTCCCCATCTCTGCCCTAGGTCTGGGAAAGAGAGATTTCTGGGAAGAAACTGATAATTCAGCGGTTATATTTCCTTCAGAAGTAAAACTGTTTCTTTATTGATATTCCACCAGATCTTCAGATACACAGCTTCAGATCCAACCCTGATCTCACTTCATTACACATTTGCTTATGCTATGTTTATGTGTGTGCTTCTTCCAAAGAACTGTAGGACTCTACTATTTTCTGGCTTATCCTGTCTTGGTCACACAATAACTTGAACAGCCTTGACTTGTCATGTGCTCATGTTTTTATGTGTCTCTATTTTCTTCAGTTGCATTTAAATGGCCTGTTCATCAGTCTTTGTGTCATTGGCCATCCATAAAATGGCTGTGCCCATTGAAAATTTTCAGAAAAGATGTATTGCCTCGAGTTTGGGTTCTTGGATGGTGTATATATATATATATATATATATATATATATATATATATATATATAATCTCAACGATTTGCTGAACTTAGATTTTGATATAAATTTTGTCTTGTTTCTTTTTGGTACATCTGTATGTTCTTTTCTGATAGAATTTCTTCAGCCAAATGGTCAGCATTGTAAACACACAGGAGGAAAGTCCTTTTATCTCTGTCCTTCTCAGGAAAAAACAAATCTGTTCTTTTACTTTGTTCTAACTGACTGAAACAGCCCCTGAAAGCATCTCTTTGGTTGTAATCCCATTTCTGCATGTTCAACTCACGCAGTGTTTAAGAAACTGTTAGGTCTGCCAAGAAGACAAATTACTGGTCTTATTTTATTGGAGACAGAAAAAATACTGTAGACCATATTAGTGTTTAGGATGTGGTCCTGCAAGTTCTGTGCCACTATTGCATTGGTATATTCTGCAGGAAGGGCAGATTGTAGGCTAAAGGTTTTGTAGTTGGGATGCTGTTCGCATTTCTCTTTTGATAGCTTGCAGAGTATTTCCTCACCAAAGAGACCAGAACATAGGGGTGAAGGCTCCATGTGGACACCAGTTCTGCCTCTCATGTTAAATGAGTGGTGTGGATGTTGTCCTCAGCAACAGGGCCCTGCTGTCAGTTTGTAGAAAGCAATCCTCTGTCTTAGCATCAGTCTGGGGTGTTTGGGGATTTCTATGAGACCACTTTGGTGAACAATTCAATTGAATGCAGCCTAGTCCCTCTACAGGAAGTCTTGCCTGGCTATAAGAGATGGCCAATTGAGACTTAGTGTACCCCATTACTAGAAACCTTCATTGGGATCACATTCATAGATGTCAGGAAAGAGTTGATGTCTGACTTGTTTTAAGGTCCATTCCATGAGAAGGGATCCACACCTGACACTACTTGGGTAACCAAAAACCAGAGGCTGAAGAGCCCAGTGACCTACGACAGAACCAAACATGACTGGTATAAAAAGTGAATCAACAAAATGATTCCTAATGATATTCTGCCATACTTATAGATGAATGCCTTATCCAGTCATCATCAAAAAGGCTTCCTTCTGCAGCAGATGGGAACAGATGCAGAGACCCTCCACCAGATATTATGCAGAGATAGATAATAGGTAGATAGAAAGACTAAATTGGAGGTATCTATCATTCCCCACCCCCTAGAGCTCAGAGAATCCTGCAGAAGTGGAAAATTTGTAAGAAGTAGGGGAGTTGAAGAATATTAGGAGAACATGGCCCTCTGAACCAACTAAGAAAAGCATATGCAAGTTCACAGAGACTGAAACAGCAAGCACAGAACCTGCATGGGACTACATAGGTCCTGTGGATATATAGTATAGCTATTAGCTTAGCATTTTTATGGGACTCCTGACTGAGAGAATGAATGAGTCTCTGACTCTATTTCCTGCTCTTCGGGCTCTTTTCTTCCTGTTGGGTTGCTATGTCTAACTATGATATGGAAGTTTTGCTTCATATTATTATATTTTATTTTGTCATGTTTGGTTGTTATTTCTTAGAGGACTTTTCCTTTTTTCATGAGAGCCCAAAAGGGAGTAGATCCACAGGGGAGGGGAAGTGAGGAGAAACTAGGAGGAGTAGAAGGAGGGGAAATTATAATTGGGATGTAGTGTGTGAGAAAAGAATTTATTTTCTATTAAAAAAGAAAGAGTTTCTCCATAGCAAGGTAACAATTAAGTTAAAATGATGCTTTCATTCAAACTTTAGAATATGAAATTTGAAAGCAGCATATCTAAAGAAAAATATGCCCTAAAATGCTTTCTTGTTCACAACTAATCGTATTTTACAATTTCACACAAGAGTTATATGATAAATATATTTTCTGTCATTTGTGTACATATTTTAATAATAGTAATCCATGTCACTATTGGTATAGCCATTATGTGTGATATATTTACATAGAAAATATCTCTGAATGTATATATGTCATTGAATATAAGTGCTTTTCTGTACTGATAAAATTAAAAACTAAAGAGTGAGTAAAACAAAAAGGATATATTCTAGAATTATTGAAAACAGGGAATGCATACGGAAAGATTAAAGTAAAAAATTGAGATTAATAACTTGATTGTAATAATGTTTTAGTTCCTTATTGCTTGCCCAAATGCTCTTTTGTTCAAAGGAACACCAGGAATGCCAGGGATGATTGATCTTGGTCCTTTCCTGCTTTGCTTTCTGTCAAAACACACACTTTCTTTGCTTTATTGATTGGATAGTGTAGTAGGGTTGACCTCAAGCATGACAGTGCAAGGAGACTAGCTGGTCTACCTTGTGATGAAATATAAGAAATATAAAATAGTAACAAACCATTTAGGGTCCCTGGAAATGACCCTAAAGGCAAGAATTAAGTGAGAAAATGTATCTTCAAAAATTATGATAATTCAATGCAACATGCACACACACAAACACATGAAATATGAACCAGGAACACTGCTTCCTTCTCCTTCCCACCTCAGAGAGGTAGAGAGTTTAGACTGATCCTGTATAGCTCTGTTTAGTTCTAAGGTGAAGCTGCAGGACTTTAGGATTTCTCATCATATCGCTAACTTCCTGTTGCTGAGGCTGTTTGGGACAGTTTTTGCTCAATCTTCCCTTGGGCATGACTGAGAACTAGTGAGACCTTGGCAGTCTGGATAAGTCCATGGGGTAGTGTTCCATGTAAGCAGAGTCAGAGAGAGGAAATCTCGAGTGATTATTTTACCTTCCACAATGTGCTCGGCTCCCTGAATGGTGGACTCGGAGTCTCAGGAAGATTTGTGCATTGTTGAAATTCTGGTGGAGGCTGATAGGTTTTGCAGGAAACAGTTGGAAGGCAGTTGCAAGGTAATTGAGAGAAGACATTCTGGGTTCTGCACAAATATTTTTGGAAAAAGCCATGATTGAATGAATTTGTTTGTAGAGGAATTCATTCCCCCAGAGGATGGTTGGAAATATTCAGTCTGTCTACAATTAGTGAAGTTCAACAGCTTAAATGAACCTTGAAATTACTATTAAGTGAAAAATGCAAACATCAAAAGAGGTCATGTGATTCTACTTTCATAAGAGTCCAGAAAAGAGAAACATATAGAGACATATGCTGATTAACTTTGTGCTGAGAGTGAGGAAAAGAATGGCCTCTATCACCCTTGGAGGTGATGAAAGTGCTTTAGGGTCTGGAGAAGTAGGTTAATTGTACAACATTTGTCTGGGAATTCTGTGTCCTGGGATAGATCCTCTGCACTGCAAAAGGAAACCAAAATCTTATTCTCTACCATGGTTATGGTTGTGCATACCAGTACAACTGTATACTAATAATCACTGAGATACACCTGTTAACTTGGTGAACTTCCTACTGTCTAAACTGCATCTCAAAGCTTTCTTTGGCTTTGTGGGAACCTAGTCTGTTTGGATCCTCACCTTCCTAGACCTGGATGGAGGGTGGAGGTCCTTGGTCTTACCACAGGGCAGGGAACCCTGACTGCTCTTTGGACTGGAGAAGGAGGGGGAGGAGGAAAGGAGGAAAGGAAGGGAAAAGGGAGGAGGGGAGGAGGTGAAAATTTGTAATAATAATAAATAAATAAGTAAATAAATAAAAACAAATTTTAAAAAATGAGGCCAAAGTAAAGCAGGATGGCAATGAAATGCAAAGAAATGCTAATGGTTATAATATCTGTAAGGTGTTTCTGATTTGGGGAAGTAAGGGGTACAAGTTGTAGCAAGATACTGTTTTGTGGAGGAAGGAAGGTATGGTCATCAAGTCCTCCACAGAATTTGGGTACATCACACTTAAAGGTTTTAACTTTGGGGATAGAGAATCAATTTGCAGTGATCTGCCTGACCTCAGCTAAGTTGTCTCGTTGCATGGGACTTTTTTTTTTTCAATCTTAAAACAAGGGGAGGGAAGTTGCACATGCAATGCCAAGTTCATCTACTGAAAAATGCTCTGATTTGTGAAGCAAAGTAGGTTTGCAAAGGAAAAGACTTATTCCATATAGAATTTTTTTTAAAGGCTTCAGATGTATTTTAATAAGGTGATGCTACATTACTGCTCTATTTCTCAGAAAAATTTCAAATTGAAGGTATCAGGAACAAATCAAACATAGTACACCAATAAAAAATGCATAGCATAACTACCTAAGATAGGCAAGGCTAAGAGCTACTGTCAGACCTTCAACACACAGCAACCCTGTTTCCAAGATTGTACTAGGCCTATCAAGAAAAGCTGTGAACAGCAATATCAGACAGAAAAGGGCATTCAGTCTTGAGTAGTCCTTACCCAAGAAAAACATGGAGGCAAGTTAACACAAGACTTTTTCTTTTTTTTAAAGATATACTAAAATGAAAACCTCTAAGAGAAAATGTCTTCCTTAGGACATGAAGGGGTTATATATGAGATATAACAGAACCGTATGTATGTTGTAACCTCTGCGGACATTTGTCTGAATTCTCACCTGGGAGTGAATGGAGGAATTGGGCTAGGTCATTGGAGGATGTTTTGGTTTTGTGGTATATATGTGGCAGTGTCTCTGGGGTTGGGGGAATAAAGATGAAAAAGTAATTAAAACATGATGAATGAAGGAGGGAGGGATGGAGAAAGCAAGGAAGGAAAGAAGGAAACAGGAATGATCAAGATTAATGGAGCGCTCTACGTTCACTTTGCTATGGTTCAAGGCCCTCAATAATCAACACATTTCAGGAATGCACCAGACAGACTTGAGAAAGCAATATACCACACTTTGATTTGTTAAATAACACCCCTCCCTTGCCCTCTGCCTCCAAGCATACTCCCTAGAGTATTACAGGCAGGGAAGACCTATCTATTGGGAAAAACCCCTAACACTTTTCCAGGGTAGAATTCTGGCTAGTCCAAAAAGAACCTTTCTTTTAAGGGTTGCGGGAAACTAGACGCTGCAACTTTTATTTAGTATCGGCGGCGTTTATTTGGAGCAAATTCAGCTCCAGGAGCTGGACGGTTGAAAGCAGGAGGATTTCCACCAATTGCTCCAATTCCTTCCATTGTAGCAGCTTGGCCGAAACGTTCAGTTGTTGGTGGGGTCAATCCCAAAGTTCCATCTGGCATCATAGTGGCAGGTCCTGGAGGAGCTGGGGTCCCAGTTGGCACAGGAGCAGGGGGCATGGCACCTCTATTGTTTATGCCCATAGCACCTCCCATAGCCATTTGGCCCATCCGTATCTCGTGTTCTCTCGCATCAGGGAAGGTTCCCTTGAATCCTTCCTGCTGTCGCCGCATCATTTCTTCTTGTTGCCGCCACATTTCTTCCTCACGGCGCCTGCGTTCCTCCTCCTGCCTGAGCTCTAGCTGCTTTCGTTTCTGAACTTCTTGGTTATGCAGCTCCTCCATTCTCCGAAGCTCTTCTTGACGCCTCATCAAATCCTGCCTCATTAGCATAACCTGGTGCTCACGGCGTGCTGCCTCCATCTCCATCTCCAGCTTCTCACGAGCCTCCTTGGTGTTGCGGTCCACTTGATCCTGCTGTTGCTTCTCCATCTCAATGAGTGCCTTCCAGCGCATGGCATGCTCATACTCAAAGGACCCTGGCTGTGCAAATCTGGGTGGCTGTTCTCGCTCCTTGTGAAATTGCTGGTTTTTTATAACCAGCTTCTCTGGAAGTCCCTCCTCATCATCTAACTGGTCCATAGGTTCCACAGTCACAGGCCGAGGAAATGTGGTTAGCAAGAAGGAGCCTTCACTGCATCTGTCCAGAGCTTTCCGAGCAGCTGGCTTCCCTGAGAACTCAACAATGCCTTTCCCTGAGGGCCTTCCTCGGTCATCTACAATGACCACAGCCCTCTCCACCTGGCCAAACACAGAAAAGGCTTCTTCCAGCAGTTCGTTGGACACATACTGAGGAAGGTTGCGGACTGTAAGAGATGCACTATGACAGGCAAAGCGCACACGTAGCTGCTTTCCACGGAGTGGCATATTATCCAACTCCACTTTGGCAATTTCCGCTAGGGTTCGTGTTTCCAAGCGAATAAAGCCAAAGCCTTTATCCTTATGAATGAAAACCTCGCCTGCTTTCCCATATTTCTCAAAAAGCTTCCTCATTTCCTCCTCAGTAATGTCAGGAGGAAGATTGCCCACAAAGAGACGGCTTCGTTGGGTGAAAGTCTTCTTCCCTGGTTTCCTAAAGTTCTTCAGGTCAATGGTTAAACCTTCATTCTGGCTGCTGGCCTGCTGTCCATTTGCAGGTATTGGTGGGGGTGGTTGCTGCTGCTGCTGCTGCTGCTGCTGCTGCTGCTGCTGCTGCTGCTGCTGCTGCTGCTGCTGGTGATGTTGATGGTGCTTCCTTGGAGTATGGTTCTGCTTCTCCAAGTTAAAGGTTTTATTGCTCTGCATGTTTGCACCCTTGACTTCGATTTGAGCACAGCAAAGTGTATGTCTCCCAATCCTAACCCCGACTTCCTCTGCCCACAGTTCTTTGCTCAGAGTAACGGTGACGCTGCACGGCCTCCACCGTCCCGAGAAAAGAGCGCTCGACCGCCGGAAACGAGTCCATATAGAATTTTAAAAAGGATTTTGGATGCTGGACATAGAAAATCCTGTAATTCTGATATTCAGGAGAACTGTAGCACATTTGAGACCATTCTGTGCTACAATGAGAGCCCTAAGCAGGTATATGGTAGAGTTAGAGACCTGTCACAATAAATAAAACAGTCTGAAACAAAACAAAAAATGAAGGTAGTGGAGATTGGTACAACCACCTGCTTTGCATTGTATAATCACCTTTCCATTTTCATTTTCCCTCCTTAAAACCTCTTACTCTTATGGTCCTCCTAGTTTTATGACCTAATACATGTGTGCAGTTGCACACACACACACATACATACACACACACACATTCAACCAGTGTTATATGACTGCCTTCTATGACAGATACTGTTCTTTCTAGCTAACAAGAATTAATTGTACCTAGTAATAAAATTCATTGTGGTATTTACACATGGGTATACAGAGTGCATGGGTAAAATTCAGCTTCCTTTATCTGGCTTGACATTCTTCCTGTCTCTTTTTGAAATTAAAATTTATGTTTATATATAAAAATACAAAGCAGTGGGTTTCATTACAGCATTTTCAGACTTAGGTTGTTTTTATTGATTCTTTCCTTTTCCCATGGTCTCCTCATGGTGGTATTTTTCCAGCTTCTCAGTAATGTTTTTATGCCACATAAAGTTCATTATCTGCTCTTGTCCTACCTTCTTCCTTAAGACCTCTTATTTCACTCTTATGGTCTCCTCTCTAGTGTCGTGACCACACCATATCTGTCTGTCTGTCTGTCTAACCATCCATCTGTCTATCTATTATCTACCTGCATATATGTACATATATTTACACACAAATTTATATCTATAAATTGAAGTCTACCATATGTAATAAGATTAAAAATTTCTATTTTTTTCTGTGCCTGTCTTATTTTGCTTAATAGCGTGATTTCCAGTTCCATCCATCTCCCAGCATGTGATTATGTTTTCCTTTATGAATGAATGAAATTCCATTGTGCTGGTGTTTCCATAACCATGAATGTGGGTGGACATCTGATCAGATACCCTATCTTTTCTATTGTGACCAGTGAGGCAATAAACACTGATATACACGGATCTCTGTGGTAGGCGTCTGAGCTCTTTGGTATACACAGATGGTATAGTTGGGTCATGTGGTAGCTCTACTTTTAGTTCTTTGAGAAACCTCCATAATGTTTTCCATAGTGGCTGCCATCAGTTTCCATTGCCACCTACATACTACCTGTGTCAACCCCTCAGTTCCTCTGAGGACATATGGGAGCTCATTTGGCCAAGCATATTCTTGGTTAGCTACATCACTATCACAGCTTTCCTGAAGTGTGCTCTATGGACCACTTAAGAGTTATTTGAGTTGGACTTCCTTTGAGAGTTCCTGGTTTATTATGTGCATGTGAATGTCTAGAATTAGAGGCACAGCATGCAGCATTTTCAAAACCAACCTGAATTTAGAAAAACTTCAACAGATTTACTTCCTATAGAATGTTTCCTGAAACTAGGGTTGTGAAAAGCTCCCTTTGAAAAATGATATGTAGTTGACTTTAGTAGGTTGTGATCATACATGACTCCAATCACAGCAGTTGGAAGGTTGAGGCAGGTGAAATGTTATATGTCAGAGGCCACAGCCTGGGCTATGTAGCAAATACCAGGGTAGCCAACTGGAACTAAATAGAAAGATTATCTAGCAAAACAAACAAAAATGTTTGTGTGTGGAGTCTTACAGGTTTAGAGTTTTTAGCATTGTTAAGCCAGGGAGAAAGCTTAGCTGGTAAAATGTTTGCTGCACAAGTGTGATGATCCTAGATCAATCTCTAGAACCCATATAAAGAAGCGAGGCTTCATGGTCTATGTTTGGAATGTCAGTACACAGGAGGCAGACATGGGTAGATCCCTGGGAATTGCTGGCCAGCTAGCTTAGACAAATCCAAATCAATGATGCTATAAAACCAACCAACAAACAAAAAAACAAAAAATAACAACAAAACCACCACAACCACCAAAATACCAAGGTGTCCAGAACCTGAAGAATGACACCTGAAATTGCTCTCTGATCTCCTTTGTGGTGCATTCATACATAGGAGCACATGTGCATGCACACTTGCACACACACACTTTTGATGACTTTATAGTTTTATATTTCAATTATAGAATTATAGACATTTGAGAAATCTTTAAGGTTTGAGAATTTATTAATGATGGTATTATGACAAATTGTGGAGGTGATATTTTGGGTGCAACTGAACTTGACACCTCTCAAATTGTGATGACATGGTGATTGGTGAGCTATGCGAACAACTATGGCCAAGGCCTTACAATCACAGCCCAAATGATAAAATAGAGGTGCTATTCCCAAATCCAGAAATAAGTCTTAGAAAGGAGGTGATGATGTTATGTTAGTTCATATAATTTCCTCCTAAATGGTGGAGAGTTGTGTTTCATTTAATTGTATGTGGAATTTTTAAAGAGCAGCTCCCACGATCCTGAGGCTTCTCCAACCCCTGTTTTTTGCCCAGTGTTTGCTTCCAGCAGAAGTCTGCATGCATGCAGAAAGCATGGTTTTCTACTCCACCTGCCAACAGTTCATTCTCCTGGGATCTGCAGTCATAGGAAAGGCCTAAACGCCAAAAGAAAGTTGCCAATTGCATCATTCACAGTTATAGATATATTGTTTAAACAGCTCTTTAACATTGAACTACTACTGATTATTTTTGCATTTTATTGCTGGAGGAAATGTCTATAACATTTACCTTTCATTCCCTATTCTATGCAGTCATGATCCCATTGAATAATTCTCCGTTTTCTTTTCCTGTCTTTACTGGGTAGTTATTGAGTATCTATCAGGGCTGGGTATCGTGGTGATGCAGTGGGGGGGGCAGTGCTAACACTCAAAGCGGTTGCTGAATGCTGGGAACAGGACAACATATGCATTTTAGATGAAAATGCCTCTAGACTTGAACATATATAAGTCCTCAAATAAAGACTTCAGACTTTCTTTTTTTGAGTTCAGGAGATAGGGAGGCTTTTTGTATTTCTTTCATGCTTAGTACAAAGGTGTTTTAAAACCTGCTGCGTCCGATGCCAGTTTGGGTTGTGACACAAAGAAGCAGGATGTCTTGGGGCTAGCTGATTGATTCTGTGCTTCTTCCTTCCAATCTGGAGAGAGTGGTGATGTGAAGTAAGACACTGTTAGAGGTTAGCCACTCACTGGGACACAGCAGATACTGGTTACATTTCATCCGTGGGATTCTTTGCTTGAAAAAACCTTTGACTTATTCATTCAAATCATGAGCCTATGAAGCTTCTGTTCTATGCCAGAAACTATCAAGCATTGCAGCAACTCTTGCCATTGTGCAACTTCAGTTCTAGTTTCTAGGGGTAGGAATAGTGGGAGACAAGGGAAAAAAGAAGCATTCAAATTGCAGTTAGTTTATGAAAAGTTAGGGAGGCTCACAGGCCAGAGCTGTGTGGGATACAGCTGTGGTGGAGTGGTCAGGAAAGACCCTTTAGGGCATACAGAGCCTTTGTGGCGAGTAACATTTTCACAGTGTGCGTGGGAGTTCTGCACATCAACTATCCTGTATATCAGATATTTACATCATGATTCATAACAGTAGCAAAATTACAGTTATGAAGCAGCAATGGAAATAATTTTATGGTCCATGCCAGTGTAACATGAGGAACTGTATTAAAGGGTCACAGCGTTTGGAACCACTGTTTTCGGGAGTAGCATTTGGGTAGAGTAGGAAGGTGAGAAATTGCCAAGAGAAGCAGGAAGAACATTCTTGGCAGTGAGGAAAGGAATGTAAAGAGCTAAGGAGTAAAAGCTTGGATTCAAAGTGGGTCTATGGAGTCTGGAATTATTGGTGATCAGAAAGAGTGCATGAGAGGCATTGGGCTATGGAAGAGGCATACAGAGCAGTTCAGGGGTGACTTTGTACTCATGTCAAAACATGTGATCTCTACAAGAGAGAGAAGTTTGTTTTCTTCCTTCTGTTGGCTCCCCGGCAGCTAGAAAAATGTCAGTCATCGTCAGATGTTATGAAACGTGGGCTGAATAAATTTAACTCTAAGAGAAATCCTAAGCATCTCTGTTCTGTGCTGATTTAAAAAGCCTCTCTTGCTGTCAACGCTGGGGATGGAGCCTGGACTCACCTCAAACCAGAGAATGAGGAGTGGTGGGAGCTTTTTCCGGGAGCTTAGTCCAGATGAAAGTGATGATGGCTGGAGCTCTGATGGTGGTGCACTAAGGGGAAGTGACAACGTTACAGCCATGCTTCAGGGACTGAATCACTAGCACCAGGTGATGAGCTGATACTAGAGATTGGACTTGGTGACACAGAGAGAGTAGAGTCTGCTGCAGAATAATCCTTTTGAACATTGTGAAAATATGTCCTTCTCTTTGTTAACAGAAAGTTGATTGGCCAACAGCTAGGCAGGATTTTGGGGGCAGAGAGAATGTTGAGAAAAAGGAGGGCAGAGTCACCTGAGTTGTTAGGAGAAGCAGTGAGAGCAAGACATTCTGGAGGATAGGTTAAGACGTGAGCCACATGGCAATACATAGATTAATAGAAATGGGTTAATTTAAGTTATAAGAGCTATATAAGAGTAATAAGAAGAGCTTTCAGTGAGCATTTATAAGTAGTATTAAGTCTCCATGTTGGTTGTTTGGGAACTGGAGGGTGGGAAAGAAAAGCGTGACCACAAGGGTCTATGAGGGCCTTGGAGGAAGGTGTTTGTTTAGTTCACTGCTTTCTACTTGTTTGTTTTGAGACTCCAGTGAGGGATCCAAGTGGAGGTGTTCAGGCTATAGATGAATTTTCCATGCCTGGGGCTCCATAACGCAGCTGAGCATGGCACAAAACTTCTGAATGTAACGCTATGAATGAGCTTACCACAGAGAATACAGATGCACGGCAGAGAGGCCAGAATTAAGAATGTGTGCTCCAACATTGAGATTAAGAAAAAAATTGAGACTGAATCTCTCTACATTCCCCAGGGTGGCAATTCTGTCTCAGCCCCTGGTGTAGCTGGAATTATGGGTACAAGTTAGCAGTTCAGTTGCCGAAGACATTCTTTAGAAGAACATAAATAGTTTGTGCATTTATGGGTACCAATTATGAATGCAGATGCTTAGTTATACCCCTGCTCCCAAAGCCCTTACTTGTCCTTCAGAATGCTGATAATAAGGGTTTCACCTGTCCGCAGGTGTCTGACAGATTTTCTCCAGGGAACCTGACCAACATGAGCCTAGACTCTAATGACCCAGCTGGGTCTTCTGCTGTGATGATTACACTTTTCGCCACTCTTGTTCTTCTCTCTCCAGAATCAAGCTGCTCCCAGGAGCTGCTTCCTATCTGGTTATCAGAACTGTTTGTTCTTCTTCTGCTCGTCTCTAGTATTTGTTTGGGGGAACGAGATGCCTTTCTAAGACTGTGTGTTCTTCTTGAAGGAGCTCCACCGCTTCTCATGCTCAGGGGTGTGATAAGGAGTGTGGCCACGACAGGCAGGTTTCCAGATGACCCCTTGCCTATCATGACACTCATATTTTTTTATGTCTGTCTTTGTTTTCTAACTTAAACCAGTGATTCTTGGTGGATGATTTGTCCTCTTTCCCAGTATGCAGACTTAGAGAAATGCCTCAACTGTTTACCCATAATGGTTCTTTTTCCTGACCTGGTGAAAAACTAGCAATAGCAGGCATATAGGAGTGGCTATAGCTTAGGTTTGGTTATGGATAAAGTTCATGCTGTGGTCTGAAGATGGAAAGTGGCTATTTTGTGTTTAATTTTATTTTCTAGTCTAAAGCTAATACAGCCATACAAAAGAGTTTAAAACTGAGAAGAAAGAGGAAGTCCTTATGCATTCAGGGCACCCAGTGACCCTTTGCTAGAGCCCCTTTATATTCTGAAGGTGTATTGCTTTTTTGTTAGGCAACTTCCACACCATTACCAGCTCTGAAGAGAATGCATCCATATACCGTGGTGGTGGCGGTGGCGGCAGTGGTGGTGGAATGGATCTGGCATATGCAGTCCACTGACAGGCAAACTTTTACCCAACAGACACATAATAGCATTTAGGAACCCAGCAGATTTGGGGAAAACTATGAATTTGGAAAAAGAAATGCAACAGCTCACTCCTCTCATCCTCATGCTCCTTCCAAAGTTTTTGTCAGTGTCTCTCATCCAAGCTCAGAGGCTCCCTGGAATTTTCATAATTTGAAACCTTAAAGTGAAATGTAATTAATATCTGAACACATTCCAGTTAAATCCTATCATTAATTTGCTGGTATTCATTCGTTATTATATTTTATTTCTTTCTGTGTTCTCCTTTTTACTATACATAAAACAGAGAAAGCATTTTCCAACTTTTTAAACAATGGGCATTTGAGAAGTGACCCTAGACAGCTCGTAAAGTGTCCTTTAGCCTTGGGGTGGTCAGCAAGAAAGATGTAGATAGACCTTCTTGGCTTTCTTTCTGTGCTAGGCTACAGCCCTGTTCTCACTGAGTTTCCCTGCGCCCCTTTCTTCCAGTTCTCATGGGCTGTCATTTCATCTCACGTAGAGCAACATACAATGAAGCATCAAGTTAGTGATTTCTGCAATGACTCTTCTGAGGGGGATTTGATTGTTGTGGGTAAGAGTGAAGAAACCTGTTACTGTTCTTACTTGCTTTTTTAAAAACTTCTCATAGGAGAAGGGATGCCTCTTATGATTGCTTTCCCAAGTGGGAAGTGTCTCCCACACATACGATCAACAAATATTGGCTGTTAAAAACATGTGAAAATGAAGCACTTTCCTGTGCTCTCAAAATTATGTCATACTGAAGTAGAAGAGTATATTTAGATGGGAGCAAATAATTACGTTTGGGCAGGGAAATGGAAGATTTATCTGAGGGCTAGGGAAGAGAAAATTGACATAAGAGGGCTAAGATCAGAAAAGATGAGAGAGGAAATATGAGTGTTGACTTGATGCTAAAATATGTCTGGCTTTTTGCCCTGAATTTGAGAGCTGAATCACAAAGGCTAAATAAGAGCTAAGTACAGGGATCCAGGAGAGGAGGGCTCAGAGGGCTCAGAGAGTAATTGGCAGACAAGTATGAGGTAAAGAAGAAGACAAGTACGGGGCACACTGTCTCCTAGGGTTGTGGTCCTGTTTTGGGGAGTCAGATCTTACCGACTTTCATAGAAGTGATCGAATAGGGGAAGCCACTCCTGATAAGTCTGGAATTCCAGACTGTGACCTTCCCTGACAGGGGCCTCTCTTTTCTATGCAGCCTTACTCCAAGAGGGCATTAGAGGAACGCCATGCTCAGCAAAGATCAGTCTTTGTTTATTTAGGCACAAAGTCAGGGCTAGAGCTGAGATTCTTAGCAAATTCTTGTTTGAAATCCCTGTCAGGCTGTAACAACAATCCAGGTGCCTGTGTGGGTCTTCTCCACACTGCTTCTCACGTAACAAAACTGTCGGGTAAGCCCAAGGGAATTCTCACCTACTGAGTCCAAAAACTAGAATCATTACCCAGATTTTGGAATCTGAGGACTAAGAAAATCCTATCAGTTTTGGCAAGTTTGGTGCCTGAATGGAATTTGTAAAATGAAAGCTTTTCAGAACTGGAGGAAACTGCGAGTCATTCTATACCAATCTTCCATCAATCTCCTTAGCATTGTCTGCTTAACCAGTCGCTCCTTTTATTTCATTGATGCTTAATGGAGGTTATGAGTTCTCTCTCTCCCTCTCCCCCTCTCTTTATCCCTCCCTCTCCCCTCTCTCTTTCGTTTTTTTGTTTGTTTTGTTTTGTTTTGTTTTGTTTCTTGGAGACAGGGTTTCTCTGTGTAGCCCTGGATGTCCTCAACCTAACTCTGTAGGCTAGACTGGCCTTGATCTCACAGAGAGCCACTTGCCTCTGCCTCCTGAGTGTTGGGATTAAAGGCATGAGTCACCACTGCCCGGCACGGGGTCTCTATTTTGTGGAGGTTTTCATCAAGTGTGACATTATGGAGATGTTGTACATTTTTTGAAACTGCTGGAACAGGAGTCTGTGTGAGGGTGTTATGTTACTGATTGATGGGAGAGGTTTCAGAGAACAATTAAGAGAGAATGAAGTCAAACACTCCTAATACTAAAAGAATAACTGAGTTTAAGTTCCATGGCAAGGCTTAGCTGCTTTATTGAAAATAGTGTGTGTGTGTGTGTGTGTGTGTATCCTTTGTGTATTCATTTGTAACCCTTGAAGAGTCGCAGATCAGTGGCATATTCCATATGAAGGAACAAGGTAATGGCATGTCCAGGTCAGAGACAGAAAATATGCTTTCAGATACTTCAGGGAGAGGTCAGATCAGGAACAAACATTGAAATCTCATTATAATCAGATCATAGGCAATTAAAAATAATTATTCCTTTTCCTAGTTGACCTTGTAGGGATATATAAGCTAGAATCTAGTCTAAATAAATCTAAATTGGAGAGTCTAAATCTAATAGCTAAAAGAAAAAATACAGTCCAATCAACTATAGTGACTTGATAAATCAATTAAGTGGCTTGGAGAAAAAGAATCAAAAGTTAAATGAATTTCCTATCTTCTTGCATGATATGTCCTTTTTTAAGATGTAGGTTTCTTCAGTAGAAGACTTGTTGAGGAATGGAAGCAGGTACCCCTAGATAAAGTAGCGACATTTTATCCTCATGCAGCAAGTGAAGTTCTGTGCTATCAAACCCCTATTCTTCAATTGCTGATAATGACTCTGTAAATTATAGCTCTTAGCCAATTCTCAGGGTAGAGTTCATCTTCTGCTTTAAAAGATTTTTTTCCCTTGGAATGTGATTTCTGCTCTTTCAAGGTGCTATATTCTATAGCTATTCCTTTAGTCATTTCCCCCTGATTCCTCTGTAGGGAATATAAACCTCTCTCCTGCAGCCCAATTAAATTTCAAACATTGGCAAAGACAATTTTTGCTAAAGTGGATACTGGCTTTTTTTTTTTTTTTATGAGGGAGTCTTGTCCGTGCATTAGCATGAACACAGAACAGCTTGTTTCTCTCACAGAGTCATCTAAACAAAGCAAGGCAGTGGGTGGGTCTGCACAAAGAGTTCTTGGATTTTTGATAATCAGACAGAGCTACAATTAAAGAATATATAAGGAATAATATTCCATGTTTGAGATCTGGTACTATTTGATAAAATATATTTTTCTTTGAATATTTCTTTCTAATTGAAAGTGATTTTGTTTAGGCATTTTTCATCTTTTCAATATTCATAGGTATAGAGAGACAGACGCTGTTGACTTAAGTAAAAAAAATAGTGAGCAGCATATCTGGTGTACAGAATATTAAACTTTTAACTTAGGTGACTTGTTTTGCTTTTTCTGAATAAATTAACAGATTCCAGAGTGATATACAGGCGTTTTCATAAAACAAACACATAAAAAGGCAAGGAAAACAAGAACAGCAACAAATGCTATTGAAGTTCACTGCAGGAAAGAGCTATAATCATCTTTTATAGAAATCTTTTCTTCAATACCAAGGAGCAGAGCAAATAAACAGATGTAATTCTGCCTGATTTATTAAATCATTTGTTCAACACATAATTGAAGACCCAGGATGTACATTGCCTTGAACCAGGCGCAATGAGTAGCATAAGGGAAATTTTCACTGCAGTTGAAGAAATAAGATACACATGAAAAATTAAACGCAAAGCAAGATTAAGTGCGAAATGAGCTGTGCCCGGGTTCAGATGAAGGAGGATTAAATAAAGAGTGAGCAGCAACAGATGACCTCATGAAAGACACAAACTTCAAGTGTGGCCATGTTAACCAGTGTACATAGCAAGAGGTCAAGAAGAAACTGGCGGCGAATTAAAGAGTCAATATAAAGGCAGAGAGGTAAAGATGCAGTTTGAGAGAAACCCTGTGGAATGCACTCCTCCTCCAGAGGATGAGGAGAAATGTCAGCAAGGGAAGCTATTGAGCTATTGAATTATTTTTGAAATAGGGCCCCATAACATGGTGATGGTGGCATTTTGCCGAGGAAATGACAATTGAGCAGGCTGGTTTGGGGAAAGAAGATTTTATTATATTAGAGAGGGGTAAATGAAGAAACAAAAATGCCAGACTTTAGAGAGCTAGTCCTTCAATCAAAGGTAAAGATGGGGGCAATGCTAGGAGGGTGCTTGCTAGGAGCAGTAGAATATAAAATGATAAGACTAGTTTGAAACTAGTAACTTGCAAGAGGTAATGGCTGTTTCCCACATGGTTACAGTGTGTATATTAGAACTACCTTTTATAAGAACAGACATCTTCCAACTGCCATTTCTTTGATATAAAACAATGAAAATCCATTCAAGGGCTCATCTCTTTTAGTATTGAGTCAGGAGCCAGGAGTCCTGCTTATGGTTCATGCTTAAGAAGGAATTCTTTCTGGCCCTGACAGTTGAATAGACTACTTTTTACCAAAGTATCTGTCTTTTATAGGATCTTAATCCCCAAGCATGCTCCTGGGGGGGGGGGGGGAGAAAGCTCCATAATTGTGTTTGAAAACATCAAGAACTCTTTTATTTGGATATCAAAACTCATCGGCATGGCAAAGATATCCGTCTCATGGAACACTGAAACATCCCTGAGAGCTAAGGTTTGCCAAGCAAGGACTAAGCCAGAAAAAACCTGCTCCTAATTAAAAAAAAAATAACCTAGGGCTGTAGGTGTGGAGAACAAGCTAAGCCAAGCAGCCACACAAGGAATCCAAGGTCAAGAAAAAGAATAATAATTAAAAAGGATAATTAGAGAATTAGAAGTAAGTTCTAGGCAAATGAGATTGCAACCAGTTATGGGACACTGTGAGGAGCGAGTTCAAGACAGGTGGTTTGCAACAGGAGCCCAGACTGACATTCCCTCAGCCAGGTATGGTGTTAGTGAACTCCCTTTAGCTACCACAGTCCTCCGGCTGTGTCAAAGAAAAAGAAATGATTCTATTCAGAGTGTCTACTAGATTGAAAAATTTTGAACCTAGGCTAAGTGTTTACCTTTTCCCCAGGAATTTCAACTCCAGGAAAAATGAAGGATGATCTGGGACTTTTTCTGGATTTGAGGGCTGCGCCCAACTAAAGTAGATTCTGGGATAAGTCAGAAATCATGATTGTTTTCAGGATGAGCAGAATGAACCTGCTTTCCGAGTACTTGGCAAATGCCAACAGCCTGTAGAAATGCTGATTTTTTTTCCCTACTCAGTGTATGAAGTTTAAGTGCCATACCCACTGGAATGAGACCACTGCTAAGCAAAAGGGAGGTTACAGACTAGCTATAAAAATTGATCAGTTTTCCAAATCATTCCCATCCTTCTCTACTGGCTTGATCTTCACAAGAGTCCTGTGCTTGAAAGTGAGTTTTGTCTAATATTTTACACTTGCTAATATCACCAATATTCACAAAAACAGCACCAGAGACATGTTGCCGTTCGTTACTGGGATTGTCTCATTTTGTCCCCAGAGCAATTCTGTGAGTCAGGCATGCACTGTAATTTCTGTCATACAGCCAGTGGCACAAGATGATAGAGTAAAAAGTTATTGGTACCACTCAGGTCTAAACTCAGGTCTCTCAGAGTGGAGACACTAATATTCTATCATTGTTGACTTGCCAGAATCAGTTAAAAGATGACCCTGTAATTGCCACTCTGTGTGGCCCGACTCCTGACCGTCCCTGCCTAGTTTAATGCTTTCTCTGTGGTGACATGCTTCAAGTTCCTAGACCACTTACATTCAATTTATTCTCTCAACTCAGAAGAAACTCTCAGTTGAAGCAAGAGTAGGCGGCAAACAACCTAGATTGGGCCAAATCGGTCATCGTATAATCAAAATAACACTGTTGTGATTGCTTTCCTAAAGACCATGAACTAGAAATCTTTTTCACCCCCTTCCCTTCCTTTTTTTTTTTTTTTTTTTTTCAGATTTGGAAAAGCCACAGAAGATTTTGTACTGTAAAAATGACATAAACTTTAAATTTCAGTGTGTGGGTAAAAAAGTTTTGTGAGGACAGTTTCATTCATTTACCTGCTGTCTGTGTCTGCTTTTATGCCACCACACTTGAGTTAAATGGCTGCCAAAGAGGCCGAATGACCCATAGAGCTGGCTTCTTTCTAGTCCAGACTCTAAGAACAGCACGTAGGTTTTTTTTTTTTTTCCCGCAGAAGAACAGGAAGGAGTCAGAAGATACACATTTCCCACAATAAGCAGAGGGCATGCAAAAGCAGACTTAAACTTGGTTCTTAGCTCTGTCACAGAGGAGCAGCACGGGGGATTTTGCTGAAGCTGTCCAATTTCTCTGTGCTTCTGAAAACAACAACAGGGCCTCCCTTGAATTTCCGTTGCGAGTTTTCAGTGAAACACTGCATGCAGAGCATAAAGCAAGCAGCAGGAGCCGATTGGAAAATGCAATCCACGTGTCTGTCAGTGGCACTTCTGACCGGGTCCGTTTATCCAAGCATGTGCATGTCATATGATAGCAGCGATCTTTGGTGATGGTGGCGCATACGCCAAATGAAGTGAAACTGATGCCAACGAGGTTGGAAGGCAGGATAAAAACACATGGAGGAGCACGGGTGTTTTTCTCTAGGTGAGCAATGCAGCTTTTCCATGGTGATGGGTCAAGCCATTGTAGTCAGTGAAGCTCAGCTGGTCGACCCACCCTTAGCCGATATGACTGTCACTGACATCATTAATTAACTCAGAACACTACAAGGTGAATGAAGAATAACAAACAGAGCCCACAACTTCACCTCTTTTGTCAAAACTCCAGTTTACCCTAAATCTATCCTTATAAGGAAGAATTTAACAATTGTTTGTTCAATCGGAATGTCAGTTCTTGATGTTTTATCTTCTCTTCTGTACACACATAAGTGTGCACACACACACACACACACACTCCTCAAATAATTTTTGTGTTTTATCTTCTTTTAATCAGCACACTTTGTAAAGAAGATAGCTATCCTACTTAGTACACTCTGACCTAAGGCCTCCAGAGAGAATAGATCGCCAGAGCTTTCAAAGGACTGGGCTCATTCCTTTGGGACAGGGGCCAGGAATGCCAACAATCAGCAAGCATTTCTGTTTTATGCATTTCCTCTATTGTATATATCTAATTAGGGCTGTCCAGAATAGGAACCAAAAGCTACGGAGAAACCCTGTCTCGAAAATCAAAAAAAAAAAAAAAAAACCTTATTTCTGCTATTCTGTCTAATGTTCTCCCACTTTTCTGGAAGATAAACACCTCATGTTTTTGTTTCAGCTATGAAATGTTCTTCAACATGGATGTACTTTAGTCATTGATGCATTAGTGTAAGAAAAAAAGTCATCTTGCTGGTCCTTGTGCATTGTACACACACATTTCCCCCAGTCTCTCCTTTCCTTTATCCTTCTCCCTTTTCCCTCCCTTGTATTTTTCTTGTTATCCAACTTTTTCTATGTAGGATGGAAAAAAAAAATCCCTCTTCTTAGGAAGAAATTGCAGACGGAAGACCATCAGGCATGGGAGGGAGTTCATAGGGTAGTGGCACACTACTCAACAGTTAAATCTATAGAGGATATTTGCTTCAAAACTTGAATGCCATTGCTTGGTCCATAGGGTCACAGGGAGAAGTAGAGGAGACCCAGAGAAAGGTGAATTAATGTGGAGAGGAAAGAACCGCATGTCACATGTCACAGTCACCACAGCAAGTGTTAAGATCACTTTAGAAATAGGAAGCAGAGGCTCAGGGAGGGGGTAAACACCTAAAGCCTGGGATACAGATAACTCTGGGGCTGAGGGTGCATTGACTTCCCTGTTTTAGACTGACCTCATACATAGGACTGTCTGTGCACAGCACATCCTTCAGTGTAATCAAGAAGAGCTGCCTCATCTGGGTAGTGTAGCCAAAACACAGAGATGGGCAATGTTTTCTCTTTGAGCTACTGCTTCTGCACAGTTGCTGTAGACTCAAGAGGTCACCGGAGAGTGATAAATTCCAAACATTATCCTAAGAAGATAATCTGAGATTCACAATCCTAGCTTGGAGTGGAAAACCTGAGACTATTTGCTGTCTGAGTTACACTTTTGGTTCTCAGTACCTGAACAACCACACAGCCCAGGTCTGGGGCGCCAGGAGAGAACGCACTGAGTGGGTAGGCTTGATCCTCTGGTTTATATGCCCTGGCTCCTTTTTGATACACAGTGAGAGTTTGGAAAATTCTTTAGTGGTCACTGGATTCCAAATTGCAAAGGGTACAGACAGAGTGAGATATGTCCCAGTTCTTGCCCAACTCTAGGAGAATGTCTACATCCCATTTAAATACTTTTTATTTAATATTTAAATAAATTTTAATGAAATTTAGTTTTAATTAATATTTAAATGAAATTTAAATAAATTTCAGCAAAAATCTAGAGTTGGCATAATTTTCCCTGCTGAGTTTATTATCCTGCTTTCTTTCTCCCTTTCAGCTGTTTTTCTTCTTTTCTTCAGACTGTTTCCACACTCCTCAAGCTCCCCCTTTTGTTCTATTAAAAACAACTCTGGAACCCCAGAACTCCAAAATTATCTGCTAATGTTTCCAAAGCCACAGTCCTGGGTGCCCTTGCCTTGAAATGAACGGTGTGTGTACAGCTGGCTTCAACTAGTTCTTCCTATCTCCAGGTGAAGGTTTCCTAAGTTTTCTACTTTCTATTCCTTTTTTACTTTTCCTTCTTCTCTAGGGAGTGCAGAGATTAGGGGTAAATGTGTCCCCCGAACTGTCCCTGTTTCCCTCCAGATTCAGCTTTCCACACTGGCCTTCCCTGACAAATGCCAATATAAACTCTCACCAAAGCGTCTTGGAAAGGCATAGGACAGAAGCGTCTGGCTGTCTGGCTGGGGGAGTTTGTTTTATTGTGGCTTTTGGTCGGGTCAGAAATATTTCAGCCCGGAAGATATCATTCTAATAGGAAAATAACAATAGTACTCGATGAACAAATGGCAGCCACACAGCTGTCCCCGCGGCGATACTCACAGTTCAATGGCGTTCCGGGGGAGGTCGGATGGAATCTCCGTCACCTTGCTGTCTTGGCAGAGGAAGACTCTGTTAGAGCAATGACAGAGCCAGTGATGACATCCAGTTCCTGAGCCCAGGAGTGTCAGCAAGGAGACCAGGAGCAAGGCCATGCTTATGTATCCATCCACCTGTTTTCTTCCTGCACGGGCAGCGAAAACCTCCTCCACTCTGCCCGACAAGAGAGATCTGCCAGGAGAATAGGCGAAGTCACATGACCCACCAAGGGATGCTTTTTTTCTTAAATATTTTTTTGTCACTTGCAGGCAAGAAAAATTAATGTGTGTCAGTAGTGATTTCTGAGACAACTTAAGCTTCTCCCTTATCCTTCAAAACCTCTAGTTTTTATTCCTTGACCCAAGAATGACAGCCAATAGAACCTTGGTGCATGTTTAGAGTAATTCACAGTATTTTACTGCTCAAGGGTCCCTGCTAGCCACCACTGTCTTCCTCTCAGTAATGCAACTGACCCTCCCCGCAAAGGACAGCCATATGACACAGCTCTAAGAAGGGACAACACGAGGCAGACAGGACCTACCTTTCGTGTTTGGCATCATAGTATTCCTGTGACTTCCCTGATATAAACCACACATCTGGGCTGTAGTCATCGATGCTCTTTCTTACTTGATTAAAAACATGAATAAGCACTATGCACACTTCAGGGAGGTGGGTTAGCCAGCACTAGGTCCCTGCAGGTGGGAGGCATGTGTGATATGGTGTTCTCTGCAGAGACAATTTGCCCTGTGACCTTAGTCACGAGTGTCACATGACATGGTGTCCAGCCATGCATATGGTCTTTCTGGCTTCTCTTGTCTTTCCTTTCCAGACTCTGAAAACTATCCTTCCTTTTTGGGCAACTGGCACTAATAAATTTATCAAGACTGTACTTGTAATTTTAGGTGCTCCTTATGGGTGACACCCTTAATATTTGCAGTAGAATTTTCAGGTTCAGAAATAAGGGGCTTGAGAAATATTTGGTAAAAGCGAAGTGGCTTTCTACTTTCAACCCAGAGTCTATGGAGACTACAAGAATACACGTCTCAAAGATCATGTCTACAAGTTACTGCCTGCTAGAGTACCTTTAATACTATGTTTGCATACACCAAACTTTGTCTCATGAAAATGGTTACACACACCACACACACACACACACACACACACACACACACACACACACACACATCGTATCCTTTCTTCTATCTCAGTTTCCTGAGAAAAATAGAGGCAAGTGATTTAGGCAGGGTGGCTATGATCTTGCTTCCAATTAAATGACTCTAATTTTAAGATGTCAAGTTGTAGCAGTATTAATATGGGCCCTCTACTATTAACGATTTTGGCTAAGAACAGTTTAGAAATTTACTCAATAACTCATCCAATTATCATCTTGTAGGGCGGAATACAGTTCAGTCAATTAAGACTTGGGTTTATTTTAAAGTATGTCTGAAAAACTTCAGTGACAAGAAACTGTATCTGCCACAGCTCCCACTGGCCGGGAACCTCTCCTTAGATATTCAGTGGTGTACAGTTAGGACTAAATCAGTCTTTGTATAGTGAACTGAAATATTGTTAAAATTGAGATTTGATTTTTAAATGTCATATTGCAGTGACAGTGTAAAAATAATATACATAATAACATAAAAAACTCATTTTTTTGCGCGACAATAAACAGTGTGAGGTGAAGACACAAGAGATGACCAACTCTGCTGTATTGAGTTGATGGAGCATTTCTTATCAGTTTTTTACAACCGAATGCACAGAGGTGCATTAATCTGACTTTTGTGCTTCTCATTCTTTTTTTTTTTTTTTATAAAAGTTAATGTTGTTACCAAAAGTTTGTCATTTAATTTTCAATGTTTAGGAATTTATAGGAACTTGGTGAGTAGTTTTGTGCTAAGTGACATTCTACACTGGCTTGACATTCCAGAGAGTCAGCTGGGTAGTTAGTCATGTCACAAGTCATAAAAATAGTCTCCTAGAATTTTTTGTTTTTTTTTCTTTTCTAAAATGTTTTATAATTTTTTTCTTAAGCTTTTAGCCTTTGACTTATTTGGTTTTAACAATCGTGTATGATTGGAGTCAGAGATTCAGTTTCTGTATTTACTTAAGAGCATATTATTTATCACACAAATCAGCAATGGTGCTAGGAATATTTACTTAATAGATCCTTTTTTAATTTATAATTTATAAAGCTGTCTTCTTATAATTCAAGCAACTTTTATATGGGTCTGTGTGTCCTGGTACATATATATTATTGAAATTAGCATTCTACAATGTCCTAATTACTAAAAATTAAAAATAAACTTTAATAAATCATAAGAAATACTCTAGCCTAGTTCTTATAAGAGAATTGGGCCTAATTTTATCATTAAGAAAGAATTTTAGAGTTAATTTATTTGACTCCTTGAAAGAGAATTCTTATAAAAGTTTATTAGAAATTATGTTGATTAGCAGTTTTACCATATTTTTTCTACCTAAGATTATTGTGTGTTCTTCACGTTCTTAAAGGATTTCTTTGATGCTATTTTGTAAAATGTTACTCTGTTACCCACACATGTCTTAATATTTTAAACTTATTCCTAAATAATATGTCTTATATTATTATGGTACTGATAGTCAATCATGCTTTATGTTTATCTCTCTTTTTCAAAAAAAAACCAGATAACAAAATAAAAAGTGAACATCAAAAAAAAACAAAACAAAAACAAAAACAATAAGACAAAATAAGTCATAGCAAAACAAAAAAATCCGGCATGTTTCTTTGTGCTGGCCAACTCTTCCTGGGCAAGGACCTGCGCTGGAGTGTGATTGACACACACAGTGACACTCTATTAGAGGAGACTGATTTCCCTTTGCCAGTGAGTGTCAATTACAAATAGTACGATGATTTTCTTACTATAGTTCTGTAATACAACTTGAAATCTGGGTTGGTGATGCCTCCAGAATTTTTTTTTTATTATTCAAGATTGATTTAGCTATTATGCCTTCTGTGTTTCCAAATGAATTTGAAGATTATTTTTTCAATGTTGGAATTTTGATGGGAATTGCATTGAACCTACAGATTGTTTTTGTAGGATGGCCTTTTTCACAACATGAATCATATTAATACAGGAGTATGGGGGTTCTTTCCATCTTTTGGAGTGTTTTCAATTTCTTTCTTCAATGTCTTAAAGTTTTTATTAAACAAATCTTTTATTTTCTTGGTGAGAGTTATCTCAGGTTTTTTGTTAGGCTATTATCAAAGACACTGTTTCTTTGATTTTTTTCTCCACATCTTTGTCATTTGTATATAGAAAGGCTACTAATTTGTGTGTGTGTGTGTGTGTGTGTGTGTGTGTGTTAATTTGTTATCCTCCTGAAAATGTTTATCAATGATAGAAATTTCTTTGTGAAATCCTTAGGGTCTTTCATGTGTAAAATCTTATTGTTTGCAAATAAAGATACTTTGCTATATTACTTTACAATTTGTAACCCTCTGATCCCCGTCAGTTACTTATTGGTTTAGCTAAGACTTAATTACTATATTGAATAGATATGAAGAGAGTTGTTAGGAAAAAATCTTAAGAAGAGCCTCTCCACTGGCGCAAAGAACTCCAATAAAACCAAATTAGACTGAATCAAAACTGCCCACGTTTAATGAATGCTGCGCTCTCCGGTGGCTGGGAGCATGGCGAGAAATAGACAGAGAGGGAGAGCACACGCAAAACCTGAAACCACAGTTGCATGAGCCTAAACAGCTTGTGAGGGTGGTCCTGACCCTCCCTGGGAAAAGGTCAACATTTAGTGAGCTTTCCTGGAGGTGGAGTCCAGCCCAAGGCAACTCCCAGGGGAGCAGGGCTAAGAAGGAGCTTTCTGCTCCATTGGTGCCCCAAGAATGAATGCCAGAGGCTGGGGTGATGCCCCAACTTAATATTACAAGAGTGAACAGCTTTTTCTTGTTCCTGATTTTAGTGGAATTGCTTGGGTTCATTTGCTTGGAATACCATTTTGTATCCATCTACAATAACGTGATATCTATCTTTCATGGTGAGATGTGTTTCTTGGATGCAGCAAAACAATGGCTCATATTTTCTTTTTTAATCTGTCAGTCTGTGATTTTCGGAAAGGTGGGTGAGAATTGAGATCATTCACATTGAGAGTTAATGAGCAGTGTTACTGATTCCTATTATTTTACTGTTGTGTGGGATTCCCCACCCTTTGATTGACTGTTCTTGAATAATTTATTTCTTGTGTCATCTTGAGTGCATTTCTTTACATTGAGTTAACTTGAGTTCTTTACATTGAGGTTTTCCTTCTAGTACCTTCTGTAGAGCTGGATTGGTAGATAGAAAATTGCTTGAATTTGATTTTATTGTATAATGTTCTCTTCTTCTCTTTCTCCTCCTCCTCCTTCTTCATCATTTGTGATCGATACTTTGCTCAGTACAGTAGTCTGGGCTGGCATCTATGAAAGTGGTATCTTTCATAGCTTGTAGAGCATCATTACAGGTCCTGGCTGTCAGAATTGCCACTGAGAAGTAAGGTGTTATTCTTATAGGCCTGCCTTCATAAGTGTCTTGGTCTTTTTCCCCTGCAGCTGTAAGTGTCCTTTCTTCAGTCTGTACATTTAATGTTTTGATTGTTATATGCCCTTGGAACTTCCTTTTCTGATCCTGTCTATTTTGTCTTCTGTATGCTTGATGTACCTTGGTAGTCATCTTGTTCTTTATGTTGAAGAAATTTTCTTCTATGATTTTGTTAAAAATATTTTCTGACATTTGACCTGAGTTCCTTCTTTAACCTCTATACCTATTATTCTTAGGTTTGATCTTTTTATAGTTTCCTGGATTTCCTGAATATTTTGTGCCTGGATTTAAAAAGTATTTCCCATTTTCTTTGACTGGGATATCTATTTCTCCTAGGTTGTTGTTAAGATCTGAAATCCTCTCTTCTACAGCTCTTATTCTTTTAGTGAGTCTTACCTGTAAGGTTTTTGTTTGACATCTTATGTTCTTCATTTCTAGTTTTATTTCAGTTTGGGTTTTCTTTAGTGATTCTATTTCTTTGTCAAATTCTGCTTTCTTGTGTTGTATTGTTTTCATTATTTCATTTTACTGTTTGTGTTTTCACAGTCTTCGTTAAGGCATCTGTCCAGTTCCCTGTAAGGTTCTTGAACATATTCATCATGGCTACTCTGAAGTCCTTGTCTTGGGCTTCATTTGAATTGCTTTCTTCAGAGCCTAGTGCAATGGGGTCTCTGGCTTCTAGAGGAGAAATGTTGTCCTGACTCTGTTTGTGTTTTTACACTGAGATCTAGGCATCCAGGGTAATGATGTTTAAAATGTTTCTTGGTGTAGTCATCTGTTTTCATCTTGTGGGTTGGTGTTCTATTCTTTGATCACTAGTTTTCAGTCTGGATCTTCAGCAAGTGTAGTGGCTGTGGTGTCCCTAGTAGACAGTGATTCTTCAAGTCAGCAGGTGACGTAGCAGAAGGAAGTCCAGTCAGAAGAAAAAGGCTGAGAGTCAGGGCTGGCATGGAGGTAGGTGGTTCCTGAGTTCACACAGGCTGCAGAGTCTCCAGTCATGATGTTTGGGGGAAAGAGCTGCCCTACTGGCAGGCTGCAGCAGTATGGTAATTTCCTTCTTTTTAAAAGATGAAGTTAGTCATTTGCATTTTCTCACAACTGTTGGCTTTTGTTCTGTGCTCCATCAGTGCTTTTGGAAGAACCAGAATGTTTTTAAGGGTATAAACAGACGTGGCTCGCTCCCTGAAGCAGCTGCACAGACTTGCATTTTTCTCATAGAGTGGAAACAAAGCCTAGGCATGACATTCATAGAAGGGGAGTCGTGTTTGTGACAGCAGTGTCTGGAACTATTATTGCCAGCAGAAGAGAAAAAATCTCTTTCTAATGTAAAGAGGAATCAGTTGGGAAATGGTGATAAACCTAAATTAAATTCTTTATTACTGAGATTTGAACTCTGAACCCCGAGGAAAACAAATCTTATTTTCCAGACTGTAAATTTCTTGCTCAACCTTCTTCATCATTTTCACTCTGTCATCACTTTCCTGCCTGTCACTCTGTCTCATAAAGAGCCCTTTCTGGATCACATTTGCTAGTTCATCCTTCTTTATAGACGGCACCTTCTCCAGGTTGCCCAGGCTTCTATAGAGATTTCATAGAGAGGAAGAAATTTATAAATGTAAGGCTATCATGACTGTGATTGTGATGATAACCTTAGGACTCATCTTTTAAGATGTCTCTTAGATTTTAAACAGTGCTACAGGGTCACTGGTCTCAAATAACAGTAGTGAATCTGTAGACATTGCTCTTCCCTGCTGAGCTTTGGGACTAAAGCAGTTTCTTCAGGCAAATTTCGTCCTGGCACTTGGGTGGCTAAACAGAACTGCATTGGATACCTCATCGAGAGAGGTCTGTCATAGGTCAGAATTTACAATGCTTACAAATACATCTGATCACTAATTTCCAAGACCGTTTTCTCCTTTCTGCATCGTCATGTGAAAACAGCATCTCTGGGGGTCCTTTGGTGAATTCCCCTGTGTCTCTGGCTGGAGACTAAGCCGACCTAAGGCTTCGAGAAGCTGCACAGTGGACATGATTCTCTAAGTAAATCTGAAAATGGGGTGGGAGAATTTCTACCAGGGACTCTTCCAGCAAAAGAAGACAAACTATGAAGAGCATATGATAATGTTGTTTTCACTTTTTTATTGAGACAGATTTAGTATGTAATAGCCACCCACAAATATTATGTCTTAAAATAACCACTTAAAATAATTCACTGCTGTGGGGATATGCAATTTGGTCTCAATTGGGTTGAGTATTTTGAGGCTTAGCCAAGTTAACTTGCATGTTTACAGTCGACTGTAATGTTGGAGATTGATTTTTTCAGATATTGTCAGTTTCTTAACTAATACTATTAGCTAATTTTATTGCTATCCCAAGAATAAAAATAACATTGGGTAGTTTTTAAAAATGACAACAATAAAAATTGATCAAAGACATTTATTTTCTGTTTAAAAATTTGTTTTCTGGGGGCTGGAGAGATGGCTCAGAGGTTAAGAGCATTGCCTGCTCTTCCAAAGGTCCTGAGTTTAGTTCCCAGCAACCACATGATGACTCACAACCATCTGTATTGGGGTCTGATACTCTCTTCTGGCCTGTAGGCATGCACACAGACAGAATATTGTATTCATAATAAATAAATAAATATTTAAAAATATACAAAAATTATTTTCTGTTTCTGTTTAATAAAGACACAAATTTCTTTCTACTTCATAATATTACTATAAAAATAAGAGTATTAATTTAATTGTTATCATATACTTGCTTTTTAGACATTAGTCTTTTTTTTTGACTAAAAAAATCATTTATGTTTACCTAGGTAACATGCTGTGTACAATCAAGTATTTTTAGAACATGGGATGTACTCACTCATATTTGGTTTCTAGCCATAAACAAAGGACATTGAGCCTATAATTAGTGATCCTAGAAAAGCTAAGTAAGGAGAACCCACAGAAAAACATATAGGCATCCTCCTGAATATTAACCTTCATCAGGCGACATTAGTCTTTTTAAGTGATATTCTATCTGTGTTTTGGATGATAAACATATAAAAGATTATGTACAAAAGGAGGTTTTATATGTAATAATGTATTAATATGTACTAGTATATTAATGTATATGTTGTTAGTATAGTGATATTAATATATTATTAGTATATTAATATGTAATAGTATATTGTGATGTGTTATACTATATGTTATGTAATTATGCTAACCCTACAACAAGCCACACATGATTGGTGGTTCATGGCATAGCTTTTCCACACTGAGACAGGACTGTTGCATAAGTTGTGATATGAATGAAGTCTGTTGACCTGAGCAGTGTATACCACACAACTGTACCTGTTAGCCTCGCAGTAGAGGCTCATATGGGTGCAAGCAATAAGTGTTGAACCTGGAAAGGGCAATTTCATTCGATTCTGGTATGGAGACTGAGAAACAGCACTGGTAGAGTAGGCAGTATGGGGAGGTGGTAAAAATTATAATTTTGAACTCAAGCCTTTGTCTCTATCGCAAAGGAAAAGCAATATGCTAGTATTTTCAGTTCCAAGCTCTGTTCATAGTTTTGTCACTATCATGATATCTCAGGATATTTGTAGTTATCTAGAAGTCAGTTTCTTTTTCTCTGAGACAGAAGTGTGAACACTTACAGTAAGACAGAAGATAGCAGGTGTCCATGCTGTGAGAAAGCCTCATAGGGATGTATGATATTTTCCTCAGAGTTGTCATGATGAAAAAGAGGGTCAGCTGGCCCATTGCCTTGAGAATAAAGTTTTGCTGTTGTCATTTTTGAAAGTGTCTTCTGTTGTAATGCTGGTCTTGAACTTTTCATGCAGCCAAGGATGACTTTCCACTCTGATCTTCCTGACCTCTGCAATGCTGGGTCACAAGTGTATACTACTATATCTAGTTTTATGCAGTGCTGGTACTAAGTTTGGGTTTCATGCATGATCTGCAAGCACTCTACCAACTAAAGTTCATACCCAGCTTTTGCTTTGCTTTTGTTTTAGTGCAAGTATCTTATGTAGCTCCAGTTGGTCTTAAACACATTATGTGGCCAAGGATAACCTTGAATTCTTGGTCATCCTGCTTCTTACCATGCGAATATTGCTTTGTATTTATGTGCTACTATGCCTAGCTGAAAACAAATGTCTTATGGAAATTTCATACTTTTATGAGATAAAAAAACATATGAACAGTTTCATATATATAGTTTTTGACTTCCATACATGCATGCACCCTTGGAATGACAGCATGTGGCTCAAATGACCCGCACTTCCTCTTTGGATTTATTCTCTACTGAAGTCCTGAGGACTTCAAGGCAAAACTTTTTGGGAGGGCTTTCAAGACAGGGTCTCATTATATATCTTTGGCTGTCCTGGAACTCATTATTTAGACCAGGGTGGCTGTGAACTCATAGAGCCCCCCACAGGCTGTCCTGATTTCAAAGGTATGGGCCATCAGGCAGAGGCCAAGGCAAACTTATGCTTATAGAGTGAAAGTATGCCTTCTCTAGCTTGTCCTTGACTACTATGAAAAACAGATTGTACAGGAAACTTCATATCAACAAAATGTGTTACTACAATTGCTAGTGATAATCAGAGTAAGGTGTTCTTTTCGACTTACTGGGGGATTTGGTATTCCTGTGAGTAAACAAAATGGAGTTTGAAATTCATGATTTTCAGAATATCTCATGGAAAGTCTTAGTCTCCTTTAATAATAGAGTCAAAGTGAATGCATTTGAGACAGAGCAAGTCACCTCTAGGACAGTTCACCCTTGGCATGTCAAAGCTTCACAGTAAGCAGAATTGAGAGGGACATCCATATAACAGTGGGAAGGGTAGGGACCATGGGAAGTTCATTAAAAATTCAGGGCAGATGAAAATTCTCCACAATGTGAAGAGGATGCTAAAAAGAAGTTCCACATAGCTCATTATTGAGTATAATAAAGGGTTATTTATTTAGAGCTAGGCTTACAGATCACAATCCTCTGCTCAAACGGGGAACAACAATCAAATCTGGCAGTTGGAAGAGAGAGGGAGCACACATTTTATATCAGCATTTATAGTATAAGAGGCCACACCTAAGTGGGTGAGTAACTTATAGGGTACTGGCTGAAGGATTTCCTACAGCACCTCCCCTTTTGTCTAAATAAGAGGGTGCTAAGCCTAATACAAAATTATATGCAATAAGAACAAATATCAAGTATAAAAATTAGAATTACAAACAACATATACAATATCAAGCAAGAAACATGTGATAAATGTTTTAATAATTATCCTATCCTAAGGAGTCTAAGTCTCGTATTATAAATAACTTGGTCATGTCATACAAGGAAAGTAACTATGACTATCTAGTCTTTGATATCAGCAAAGACCTGAGAAGGGAAATGATACTATTTGAGTAAGCAGAAAGTGCAATCAAGCAATTTCCAAAATGTTCAACAAATGACAGAGACAACTGGTTACCTGGGCAATCACTCCAAAGTTTCATTTGCAACATTGGAGTAATTTTACTATGTTAAAATTAAAACCTCCTTTTTTACTTAAACAGAAAAGGTGAGGTGATGTGGGATTCCCCTCCGTATGCTGTGAATAACGGTGGTTAATAAAGAAGCTGTTTTGTGCCTGTGATAAGGTAGAACAGAGCTAGGTGGGGAAAACTAAACTGAATGCTGGGAAAAATAAGGTGGAGTCAAGAGAAGCTATGTAGCCATGCTGGAAGCAGATACAGGAACTTTACCCCATAAGCCACAGCCTCGTGGCAATACACAGATTAATGAAGATGGGTTAATTTAAGATGTGAGTTAGCCAGAAATATGCTTAAGCTATTGGCCAAACAGTATTGCAAATAATATGGTTTCTGTGTGATTATTTTGGGACTGAGCAGCCAGGAACAAACAAGAAGCCTCTTACAACAACAATGCTTGTAGTGGAGCCAATAGTAATATACATGTTCACATACTATGTACTAGAAGTCCAGCCCTAGGAGCTGATCAATACATACAATGTCTGCAAGAGGCCCAGTCTAGGAGATGACAAGTATACTCACTATATGCCAAAGGCCTGGCTCTAAAAGTCAACATGTACAAAAACCTAGTATGCCGGTCTTTCCTTTGAGGAACCCAGACATTTGCTTTGAGAACATGAATGAAGAACATGGCAGTCTTTACTCCATGGTGACATAATTAAATAAAGTGATAGATGCATGCCTTTTCAGTTTTCCAGCATATCTAGTTCTTATACCCACTTATACCTCCAGCAGCCCCTTACTTAAAATGTTCTCAATATATATACAGCCTCAATTAAATATACCAGCTTACCCATATATTCAAAATGTATCAATTTCTTGGGGAAGCATTTTCTTTTATGAAAACACTAAAATCAATTGTCACCACTGTGATGGACCCTGTAAGTCAATTATACATGGCTTACTTTCTATTTTTGTTTTACACTTCAGGACTAAGAATAATGATGTGCTATACCTGTTCCCTTGGATCCACTCCCTCAGTCTTGTCCTTAGTGCTACACCAGATCACCATCTGCATCCTCCCTCCCCACTGCTCACATCTGTGGGTCCTACAGATCATTCCTTCTAACCTACATCCCTTCCCTCATCCCTAGATCCCAGCTCCCAACTCTAGCAGGCACCACTTCAATAGGAAGATGGGTATCAAAGACGCTCCTTAGGGAGTTTGTTAGACATTTGGGCAAGATACTGCTCTTGCCTGGGCTGCTTGATGTTATGCTGTATAAACTGGACATGCAGAACCCTGCAGTGAAATGACTGCTGAACTTGCCTAAAGGTGAGACTATCCTTCGGAGTTCCTGTTTCATGAAAGAGTCTAACAGACATTCTGCAGGACACAGAAGAAAGTGATTGTTGCTACCAGGAGCAGATGCCAGGAGCAGATGTGTCTCATTGTCATGAAAAGTCTAAGTTCTTAAAACATTTTAAATGCCATAGTCTGAAGGTCTCTGAAAGATTTGAAGAATACCTATCTAACTGAAATATATCTCTATATATCTAGAAAACCTAACTAACATGACTACAAGCTTGACTATTATAGATGACTATCTATTAACCTATATTTCTTAATTATACATTGCATTTTTAAAGGAGCTGCACAAACATAATACCTTAATCAAGAGTAGCAATAAACATATAACAAAATTGACCTTAAATTTGTATCAATAAGCCAAGATTCATACCAATGCAAAGTATTCATCTCTCTACCATGTCCCCCTTAAAAATATTTATAAACAAACACTTATAAACAATATTTTGGAATTCGGGTATAGTTCTCTTCAAACTGCTTCCTGCTTTTTGTTGGGTGAAGTATTTTTGGGGGTGTTAATGGCAACCTTTCTTGGTCCATCAAACCACATTAATTTGAAATAATTCCACAGGTTCTCATCTTCTGTGGAAACAAAAGCAGAACCTCTCTTAAAAAGCAACAAATCCTTAGACCTAAATTTGGAAGTCAAGATACCTTTATGTTGCTTTATCGTAGCAGCTCATACAATGAAATGTCTCTCTTAGCTCCTTCACCATCAAAAAATTCAAGGAAGACACAATAATATACATAATCCATATTCTGTGTATATTCCATTTTTACGTGGCCTATTTGTTTTTACTCTATTACTTTTTATATTTATTTTATTATATTTGCTCCTTTAATCTATGACTGTATTCTGTCTCCTTAAAGACTTTGTTGCTTTTTTAATAAACCATTTACTTCCTTTCATAACATTATATACTCTTTTTCTTCTCTATTCCTAGCCTGTGTACCTTTGTAAAACACACTGTGATCCATCTAGAGGTCCTTTTCATCTGGATTTGTCTTTATTGCATATATATAGTTATTTTCTGACCAGAAATGCTTCTTAAAATTCTAAGTGTCCTTACTAAGACTAAGGTTGCTTTTCCCTTTGGCTCTGCCTAGTCTAACAAGGTGGGGTGGAGGTCTGTTTAGCACAAGCCATACTCACAGCCCCATGTTAAGGCACAAAGTCAGTCTGCTGTTGTTGATGTACATCTTTAATCTGTGGTGGTCTTGTATTTGTTGAGACTTGCTTTGTGTCTAAGTATATTGTCAGTTTGGAGTAAAGGTAAGTGTCTAAGGTGACACATTGATCACCTGGGGAAGGGGGCAGAGAATAGATTTAATAAGTGGACTGTGGGTGAGTGAGGACAGGAATGGGAGGGATCTGCTAGGGGTGGGATGGAGGGAGAATTTAGGGGAGAGACACAGCTGTAACTAGGTGGCACTTGGGGAGTGATGTAGAAACCTAGGGGAATGATGTGGACACCTAGCGCAGTGGAAATATTGCAATTTGTGAAGGTGATCCTAATGACAATTCCTACTCATGTGGGATACAGAGACTCAATAGGCCATCTTTTGTCACCAAGTAGGGCTTCCAGTAGCAGAACTGGGTTGTACTTTGAGTTACTGGCTATGAAAATTCCCAAATGATGTGGGATTCCTCTTTGTATGTTGTGAATATATTTTATTATCATTGGTTAATAAAGAAGCTATTTTGGCCAATGCCAGGGAGAGAGAGAGAGAGAGAGAGAGAGAGAGAGAGAGAGAGAGAGAGAGAATATGCAGAGTTAAAGAGATGCCTTGTAGGTGCTGAAGAAGAAGGACACACAGGAACCTTACCAGTAGGCCACAGACTCATGGCAATACACAGATTAATAGAAATGAGTTAATTTAAGATGAAAGAGTTAGTTAATATGAATCCTGAGCTAATAGTTTAAACAGTTGTAATTAATATAGTTTCTGTGTGATTATTTGGGTCTAGGCAGCCAGGAATGAAAGAACAACATACTACACCCTACCAACCCTAATTGGTGCTAAAACAAAAGAGTTGGCTTATGCCAGCTGAGGACAGCATACACACAACCCATTGAACAAGGAGAAGTCAAACGCCCACCTACCTGGAGCCTTTACCTCTACATTCTAGTCTATTTGTTACAGGAAGATATTCTGCAGGCTATTGAAATAGAAATGTGGAATCCAACTCAGTAAAAAAAANAAAAAAAAAAAAAAAAAAAAAAAAAAAAAAAAAAAAAAAAAAAAAAAAAAAAAAAAAAAAAAAAAAAACCGTTTGACCTACAATCTGTCCTGCCTGCAAAATATGCTATGGTAATGGTGACACAGAACTCGTGGAAGGAGCCAGCCAGTGTCTGATTTGACTTAAGGCCCCTCCATGAGAAGAAACTGACAGGCAACACTGCTTATGTAATCAAGAACTGGAGACTAGATAGCCCAGAGACACAGGCTACAAACAAACACAGCTGCTCTAAAAAAAATTCAATAAAATTATTTCTAATAATAAGTCAATGTCTTATTCAGTCATTATCTGAGGCTTCCTTCTGCAAAACAAGGGAACAGATGCAGAGACCCACAGACAGGCATTATGCAGAGAGATATTCTAAATTGGAGGTTTTCATCAAATCGTCCAGCAAATCCTGTGGAAGAGGAGACAGACAAATTGTTAAGATTCAGAGGGGATGGAAGACACCAGGAGAATAAGGCTCTCTGAATTAGCTAACAAAGACACATGCAAGCCCACGGAGACTGAAGCAGCAAACACAGGTCCTCTGCATTTATATTATAGCTATTAGCTTTAATAGTTTTTGTGGGACTCTTGACTATTAGAACTAGTGGGTCTTTGACATTGATGCCTGCTTTTGAGACACTTTCTCTCCTGTTGGGTAGCCAGGTTCAACTTTAATATGATAATTTTTGTTTTATCTTATTATGTTTTGTTTTGTCATGTTTGGTGTTATCTCTTAGAAGCCTGTTCTTTTCTAATGAGATACAGAAAGGGAGTAGATATGGAAGGAAGGGGAAGTGGGGAGGAACTGAGAGTAGGGAGGGGAAACTCTAATCCAGATATATTGTATAAAAAAAGAATCTATTTTCAATAAAAACAAGAAGATGCTGATTGTGTATGACTACTACATATAAAATACAAGTAACTGATACTTTATTGGGGTTCCTCACAGAGCCTTTTGTCTTGACCTTGTAGCCACCCCCCTCCCCTGTGAACACTTCAGCATTCCTTGGCAATCACAGGGACAGAGAGCCTTGACTGTCATTGCGATCAGGAAAGTACTGAAAGAGGTGTCTCCTGCCTCCCACTGTGCAACACTGGACACTATACACAATACTGAGTAAGAATAGAAGCTTTTGCTTTTAAGGTATTGTATGAGAGTAAGAGCCTGTAAGATAGAAGTGGGGAGGTATACACCTGTGCAACTGGCCAGGATTTACATGCAGTTTATAAAAATAGCTTCTATTTATTTGCTGCTAACTTTGTATTAGGTCTCAGGCTAAACTCCTTGCATATGTGAGTTGTGGTCCCTTTTCCAACCCTGGCAGACAACTCTTATTATTCTCATCTTGTGGCTGGAAAGACTGAGGCTAATGGAGGCTAGAAGAATGTGAACTGGACTCCACAGACAGCAAGTGGTAACATTTAAACACAGAAACAGTGGCTTTAATGCCTATACTCTCTGATCAGGGCCAGGACTGCACTGGAAAGTAAAGCAGTCCACAAGAAGAGTAGGAAGCAGCTGGCTGTATATGGCTTCCTGGGTCACTTCACTGGGCTGTGTCCCTGCCCTCTTTCTGTGGTCTCATGAACCTGGGAGGATGGGATCCTTCAGTTTTTTTTTTTTTTTTTTTTTTTTTTTTTTTTTTTTTTTTTTTTTTCTGGCAGAGAGATCTGATGAATCATTCCAACCTCACTATGGCCAAGTTACCTGCATTGCAGCTGTGTGTTTCTCTTTTCCGTGACTCCGACTTAGCTGAAATAGCTCAACTTCAATGCCAACTTTCAGAGTGAGGCTTTCAAATTAACAACTAACTCACTGTATAAACCAGCACAGTTCTGGAGGTGAAGGGGCACCCCTCAATAATTATGCCAGGACAATCCCAGCACCTCCTTCCTGAGTACTTGGCTGTCACTTTACCCGTGAGATAAAAGACAACGTCAACCTAGAAGTAGACCCACATTTTCCAGAAAAGAACTTCAGGATAAGGAGCAGACAAAAGGAAGTGAACTTTGTCTGCTCTAGCAATGGTTATCTCCTGCAGGATGCCAGAGAACGGGGTTTAGATGACTTTTTCTCTTAATCTTCACTGACCTCATTGTAAGTAAGCCAAATCACTGGTTTGCTGTGGCAGCATGACATGAGCAAACTGGGGTGGGGTGCGGGGGGAACTGCGGGGAGTAGTTTGCTTACAGCCAAGCAATGAGTTTAGAGTATTCTGATTTAAATGTTTATTCTTTCAAATTCTTTTATTTTTTTTAGCTTGTGCATTTTTTTGTTTAAGTAACTTTTTTCTTTTATTTTATATACTCACCATAGTTTCCCTTCTTCCTCCCCCCCAACCATTTGCCACCAACACTCCCCCTACCCACTCCTTCTCCCTCTCCATTCAGAAAGGGGCAGGCTTACCATGGGCTTGAACAAAACTTGGCTCATCAAAGTTGAGGTGTGATCAAGTTCCTCCCCTTGTTCAAGGGTAGGCCAGGTAATCCAGCATGGGGAACAGGCTCTCAAAAGCCAGATAAGCACCAGGGACAGGTCCTGATCTCACTTTTAGGAGCCTTATAAAGAGAGCAAGCTACACCATTGTCACACACATGCACAAGGCCTAGGTCAGTCTCATGGATGCTCCCTAACTGTTGGTCCAGAGTCTACTCTTGCTCTTTCAAAGTTCTCGGCAAGAAGACTGACTTAAGGAGCGGCTGCAAGGCATCCTGACCTAGGGTGTTGTTACTTGGGGTTTTGGATGTTAAGATGGCCCATAGAGGTGGATCCATTCCACCTTGACTAAACGTCAAGGAATTCAAGCCTATTCCTGCTTCTTTAAGGATATGACAGGAGGTTTGATCCAGGGAGTGGCTGCCTACAGAATGCTTGGTCTAAGGTGTGGTCTTTACATGTCTTTCCTAAATGAAGGAATACTTAACTAAAGGATATAGTTGCTTGATATTTCAAGTATTGAAGCAATTAATTACTCTGTTTGTTCTTTGTGTCATGTTAAAGCAGTCTTTTTCCTTCTTCCCACCTTTTTGGATTGGGGCGTATATAAGCATATGGAAAATAAATAAGAGTGTATTCAGTATTGACTGGATAGCCCTCCCAGTTCTATCCTATGTCTCTGTATCTTTTCATATCTCTGTTATTCCTATCTAATTTTTCTAATCCACATGCCTCTACCCTGGTGTGTAATGAACCCCATTGAGGCTGGGCCCCTACACATGTTGCCCCAATGTAAAGTAATGTCATACACACTTCCTGTGTTGGCCAAATGGAGATCTTATCATGGTCAAATAGGGAGCCTGACATTTGGCTCTCCCTTGAGGACGAACCAAAGTATCAGAAAGAGGATGTCTGTGTTTTGAAGTGGGTGAGCATGAGACATCTCTGACCAAATAAAAACATGAAGTAGTTTCTCTAGAAATTCTCCATTATCCCTAAATATTCCACTGATTTTCTTTAGAATCACAATTTATAAATTCTAATTTCAAGATATAGAGAATTGAAACCAACTCAGAAATTTTTATGCAGATTTACTTTGAGAGAGTCTCATTATGTAATTCACCCTGATCTTGAAATTTCCATTCTCCATCATCCTTGAGTGTGTGTGTTATAGCTGTATTACCATTCCCTCTCAAAGCCCTTCTAAAACTGGTTTTCTTTAGTCTTTGAAAATTTAATGCAGTATATTTTGGTCATATTTATTTGCTACTATCAGGTACTCCCAGATTTTTCTATATATCTTTACCCATTCATACAATTTATCAATTTATTCCTCTCAAAATAAACAACAACAAGTAAATTACAATAAAATAAAATAAAACAAACAATAGCAAAAATCATGAAGTCCTGTTTGTGGCTCTTCCTTGGGATGTGACTAATATACCAAATTCCATTCCATTGAAGAAAACTGACTTGCCCTCACTCAACAGCAATGCCGACAGATTATTAGCTAGCGGTGAAATTTTGCTCCATCCTTTCCTCTCTAGGCTAGGATTTTGTCTGACTTGGAGTAAATATCTGGAGAATGCTGTATAGTCTCTGTGAACTCGTATGAGCATCTGGCCTGTTGTGTCTAGAAAACAATGTTTCCGTGAAGGTATCTACCATCTCTGACTTTCACAATCTTTCTACCTCTTCTTCCTTAGGTTAGACAGGTATGTACCCTGAGGTAAATCTACTACTATTCTTCTTCCAAGGGAAGACAGAAATAAAATGATTCCTAATGACAGTTCACAATATCCATATCAGTGTATTGCCCAAGTTTTATCAGTTATCAAGCCGCAAACAATAAGAGTCTTTGGAGTGCTCAGCCCCAGATGGGATGTTTGCATCATTTCCTGTCCCCCATGCATCTGGAATCTGTACAGTGAAAGCTATTCATATCTGAATTTGCTCTCTTCTTTTTATTGATGGAGAAACTTGCATTTCTTTCTGTGATATAAAACAGACAAGGAGGAACTTTGGCATTCTTGGGTCATACTTTCTTGCTCATTTTAACTTATGACAAGGACAGTTATCCTCATAATAAACGTGTTCACATAATATGATTCTTCACTGTAGGTGTTACTGTCAGTTCCCTGAAAACATCAGGAGCAATAAACAAAAAAAAAAACAAACAAAATTGAGTGGCCAGTATAAAACCAATCAATAAAAAAATTATGAGTGCTGATAGCATAAAGTTGAAAGGTAAAATTTACTTTAAAAAAACAATCTCCATTTTAAAAAAAAATACAAATAAATAGACCGGTATAGGAAATTAATTCAATTTGCTTTCCACAGTAAAGTGTTTCATATTTCTGAAGTCACTGAAATTCCATCTTGGTACATGAGAAATTTTGAGTCCTACAATGTACACTATATCTACCTATGCTCTGAGAATGATTATAGACACAAATTTGTAACAACCACATAAACACTCTGCACACTGCTCACACATTCATTGCTTCTCATATCATAGGCACAAATAAACCACACAAATCACATTTCCTGTCATCTACTCTCATAGTCTAGAGCAGGACTTGGCAGAAAAGATGTTAGCTGAATATGGCTAAAGCGGGGGCCTGTTATTTCCCAGGGTAGCTTTCTCTACTGGCTTTCCAAAAGAATAAATGGAGATTTGATTGGCTGGAACGAAGCAGAGATCATTACTCTGAGAAGGTTGGCACCATTGAATTTAGGGAGAGAGAGAGAAGCTGAGATTCTGAGGTTCTCCAACTTGTTCTTCCTCTGTCCACAATCCAGCATTTATTCACCATAGCCCCAGGTTCATTATCTTGCTGAAGAACCCATGAATACTGAAGACGTCCAAGGTAACTTCTTCGTAAACAGACAGCTTCTGTGTCCATCTCCATATGCTCTTTCTTTGTGGTCCTACTCTGACAGAATCTTGAATTTCCTTCAATGATCCACTAGGTCTACTCACATTTATATCTACAAGGAAATTAGCTATTGACTATTTTTATGACCTTCGACCCCTGCTTTCAAGATTTGCTTTTCCTCAGCTTCAATTAGAGTTTCATAGCAGTGAGTCCTACAATAAATCCTTAATTCAGAGGATACTTATGGTAAATTGTGATGAATCTATTATACTGCAAAAGACTGTTATAATAGAGATAAGTAGCGGGCACAAAGGAAAATCAGAAAGAAACACAATTTTATCTGAAATGAATGGTGCCAGAGTCATGGGTCCTGCAATGAGATCAGATTTAGAGTTGCGGATGGATTTGGCTAGGGCATCTACTTGAGTTATGTAGGAGACACAGCTCTGATCAAAAGCAAGTAAGGCCAACAGCTCTCTAAGCAAAAGAAAAGTGGATGCTAACATAAGAGTTCCTGTTTAGGTTCTCCATGCCATGCAAAAACAAACAAACAAACAAATAAATAAAAACAACTGAGCTCAATTGTACGCAACAACACTTTGATCAACTCTGTCTAGTAGGTAAAGAAAGGTTTCTAGGTAGGTGATCACTGTTTGCAGCCATTGCCCTTTGAGTACCAGGGCTGCTGCCAGTCAATAGCTCTAGGTCCCTATTAATTCCCCTGTTTTTTTTTCTCTGAAAGAATAAAATATTTATGACTCCTGCAGGGTCCTATGCCACCATTTGGCCATGATATCCCATTTGGCCATTTTCCAGCTATCTCCTTGTCAGTGAAGTGTAGAAGGAGCTGTGGGCTGCTTCCCACCACCCAGCTCCCGGCCACCGGCTAGCTTTACCCAAAATAATTACATGGAAACTGTATTATTTTAAACACTTCCTGGCCCATTATATCTAGCCTCTTCTTGGCTAACTCTCATATCTTGATTAACCCATTTCTATTAATGTGTGTAGCACCACAAGGTGGTGGCTTACCGGGAATATTGTAACCTGCATCCATCTCAGAGAGGAGAGCTATGGCGTCTGACTCACTTCCCTTCTTCCCAACATTCTGTTCTGTCTACTCCACCCACCTATGTTCTGACCTATCAGGCCAAGCAATTTCTTTATTAATTAACCAATGAAAGCAACACATAGAAAGAAGACCCACCTACATCAATGAAGGCCTATGGGATCAGTGAGGCCAAGGAGAATGGACAGAGGATGCAGACAGATGGTTGGACATTTTTGGGCTTCAGATAATTCTATGTGTTGAGATCATAAGACATTTGTTGGGGGCTGTAGGAAGTAGGTTTTCAGACTTTAGGCAGGAGACAAACCATAACATTATTTTGTACCTGGCCAAGGAACTGTGTATTGTGGATCATGGAAAACCTGGAATGCTTCAAAGTAAAGAGCAATTGATAAGATTTAATCCGGAAAATTTTTCTGGCAGCTTTGTAGAAGCTAGATAGTATGGAAGTGTGATTATGGGCAAGAGGACCAAGAAGGACTTTGTTGCATCAATTTACACTGAAACAGAATGGAAAGTAAACACTATGGGTATCAGTAGTACAGAAGAAGAGAGACTGGAGACAAAGAAGAGGTACCATCTGATAATGGACTGGGGAAAAACCTTGTGAAAGATGATTTACAGAAAGTTCACAGAGCTTATAAGAGAGCCAGAAGATTGGGAACAAAAGGAGAGAACATTAAAAGAATGATATGTTGTCTTAGTGTTTTTTTTTCTACTGTTAACAATGACTTTTACCTTTTTGACACTGACATTCTTCTTGAACACAGCAATGGTGCAAACTAGGTTGTTCCAAAATCTTAAGGCCTTCCACCACTAATTTATAAATACAAATTCCAGTCTCATCTAGTATGAAAACATGAACTTCTTACTATCTGTGAGCCTGTGAAAATAGGATGATCTGCATCCATTGTGTGCTGGTATAGGGTTGTGTTCCAAGTCTGCAATAATCCTGTGGATTTGCTGGCCTTCAGACATTTCTGTTTAGTCAATTGATTATGGCTCTTCCATAGTAGTATTGCATGTTGGTGGTTCTGTAGTTCTGGTTTTCGGTGACTTCCTTGACTTTAATAAACTTTGGCCCATTGGGTGACCTCACTGGCAGTTACATCCTAAGAGACCTATATCTGAGCTCCCTGACTTTTCTTTGAAATCTTGCTGGAAGTTCCCACAAACTCATGCCTTGACATTCTGTGTGGCTATAGAATAAGAGTCAAGGTCTGTCATATGCTTAATACAGAGCAGTGGCACTAGTCACTTCTGGACTCACTTGAATGATGTTCTGGGATTGAGGATAACCTACAGAGTAGTTGGGGAAAGTTTCAGAGATTCTCGGAAACAATTTTGCCTTTATAGTCCTTTGTATTTATTATGATTTTATCTATAATCTTATGTCTATGCTCATCTTTCTTATTCTTCTTCTCCTTCTCATTCTCCATCTTATTTTTTTTCTCTTTCTTTTTTAGTAAGCAGCTGGGAGGCACACACTTACATGCCTCTGATGGCACAAGTTATCATATGGTAAGAAAGGCTGTTCAGGTGTTTATCGTTTGATCTCATAGGCCTGTGCTCTCTTTCTCTTCTTTATTTCTTTTTCTTGATTTCTTATTTATGCATCTGCTTGGGATGGAACCAAAACTTTATATGTGCTGGTCAAATGTTGTATTCCATAACTACTTCCTAAGTACTCGCTCTTTCTTCACCCAGTACCATCAGTAGTCAATCATAGGGCTCCTCCCTTTGGATTTTGTCAATTCCAGTCATCTCCTCAGGGCTCCACCTCTAAACATATGGTGTAATTTTGACCTTATTCTCTAAAACAAACTGTTTTCTTGAGGAAAAAAAAAGAAAATAGGAAGTTGGGAGGGTGACATGATGGAGGAGCTATGGGGACAGTTGGAGGAGGAAATGGAGGCACCCTGGCAGTTTATGCCTCACAATGGGCACACATGAGGGGACAAAGACTAGCAGTGGTCAGTAGTATAAGCGAACTTGGGGAAATATTTGCCCATTCAGTGTTAAAGTCATGTTGTGGGTATCCGTGGTGAGCTTTGGTGGAGTGGATCACATTGCATCTGTTGATTTAGTTCTTCAGTTTTTTGAGACCAAAACGTTGAGGAAACTACATTTCATACAGAGAAAATTCTGGCACTTAAGGGACCAAAACAGTCTTAAAGGCCACAGCAAACAGGTAACTTCATTCAGAGTTTTCCTCCTTTAAACTGTGTTGAGTAAGGTCTCAGAAACCTCACTTTCCACTATCCTAACCCATGAGCAACTAATTCCCACCACATAATGTTACAAGCAATGGAAAAGCTTTCAATAACTTGTCAATAAATTGGATGGTGACATCAAAGAGGTGGGGCAAGAAACCCCTCTTCCTCGACTGTATGGGTTGCTTGGCCTTCTCCACAGGCAGACATCATATTCTCTGATTTCTCTTGGTGGGCCATTGTTTGCCACAAGACACAATGGTGCAGAGGGTATGTTTCCCATTACTGTCTGCCAAAGACATCATAGGTGCTGTCCTCACACAAGATGACCTGGGGAGGTGTGAAACATATGGATGGAGAGACCAAAGAGGCCAAAATCCAGAGGAAAGGCTTCCTGTTACTTACCAGTTGATGGAGTTAAATGTACACTTCTCTGATACTTTTTTTGCACTCAGTTTGCAAAGATTCTTCTTTTCTTCATTTGCATTCTTCTAATGCCTTAACTAAGTGCTAATTCAGTCTTTTTCTTTGTCTTAAAATGTTATATTTAGTTTTTAAGGAATGGGATAAACCATAGCTCCCATACAGGAGTCTTCTCCTCCCAAGAACCAGTTTGTGACTGAGAAATGGTTCTGGTGTGTGTGTGTGTGTGTGTGTGTGTGTGTGTGTGTGTGGAGAGAGAGAGAGAGAGAGAGAGAGAGAGAGAGAGAGAGAGAGAACAAGCTGTTGTAACTTTTCTGCAGTTTCTGCCTAGTGCTATAGATTAACCTGTGGCATACTGCAGCGAAAGAGAATTTTGAGAAATCAAATACTTTTCTATAGTCTGATTTTAATCAGAAAGCTTTTTTTTCTGACATACTATTATTGAAGGGAAACTCTCCCAACATGTCTATTATCCATTTCCCCTTCAATACATACACACACACGCACACACACACACTCATGTGCACACACACAACCCACCAAATTTTAAGTGGTTTGAGGTAGAGTGGTAGTGATTTTTAAATTAGAATTAGGAAGTTTTGGTTATTTTTCTCATAAAGTTCAAAATATTTTATGATTGAAGTTTTAGAAAAGTCTAATTTTTTTCCTCAGTTCTACTCTAAGAAGGTCCCACATGCAAACTTAGAGGCTGCTCAACCCCAAAGACAAGGTCGCTTGGTAGAAAGTGGTGACCTTGTCTGTCAACTTGCTGCAAATCCCAGCTTGCCCTGGGTGCTGCATTCCCATGTTGTTGAGTCACAGTTAAGTTCAGAATTGTTTATAGATATTCGAAGAACAGCCCCATTTGTAATGTGCATGGTCAAAACAGCAGTCACTTCTAGGGCCCACAGGCACTAATCCTTGGAGAGGGTTTTATTCCCCTTTGAAACAGTTTGCTGGATTTTAATAATCCATTCGTTTTGGAGCAATTCCATGAAAAGGCAGTTGCAAGACTAATCAACATATTTTTTCAAGTCTGAGATAGTCTAATTTAAATAGTGTCATTTAAGGAGCATTAATTATTTAACTTGCTATTTAGAACAATTAGCTAAATCTTTAAGGGGCTAGTCTGGTTTGCCATGGATGCACTCAATTTACTCGATTGAAAAAACACACACAGAAACTTTATCTATGCCATCTGTGCTGGTGGGGAGTAAGTGTTCCTTGAGAACTACCTTCAGCAAGTGCATAGTCTGTGTGTAACTCAAGGGTCCACACAGTTGAGTTCTCTCACTACAAAGAAATATGCTTCCAAAATATGCAACAATTTCTAAATTGAGAATTTTTTTATCAAATAACAAATACTGCATTTTTTTTGCCAAAATAAAATGCTATCTTGTAAAGTTTGTCTTTACATCCTATTACATAAGTATTTGTTGAATTAATAAGTACATTTTAGAGTCCTGTAATGAAAAGCAAAATGCCCCCCCAAATAATTGGCTTTTAAACTGACCTCAGATTTAGTCAAAGGAGTTAATCTAAAATTATATATTATCAGAAAGAGTTATTACTGTGACCTTTATTATCCATGAAATATGAGGTCCTATTATTATTCAATATTGATTTCTTTATTTTTTTTCTTCTTAAGTCAACATTTGCTGTCTAGCCAAGGCTGGCTTCAAGTCTGTAATTTTCGGTCTAAACTCTTGTCAAATATTAAATCTTAATAAAGCACTCAGGAGTTGGAAACAGGAGGATGGAGAATTTGAGGCCAGCCTGAGCTATGAACTAGAGTCTGTCTCTAAAATGTGCTAAGACCAGTAATACAGATCTTAATGAAGACACTGGTTTGGGGCTTTCATTCATTTTTATTCATTTAACATAAATTTTGGTCTATTTACGTTAAGTTGGTGAGCAAAACCTTGGAATAATAATAGCATACTTATGCTCACAGGTATTCTGAATTACTGAAGCCCAAATACACACAAAATTAAAGAATCTGACGTGGGCTCATATTTCTCCTCTAAAATCAATAGTGACAATCTAAGTTCAATAGAATAACATTCCTCAACACAGTGAATTGATGTTTTTAATTAGAATTTTATTGGTCTTATACCTTAGTTATTAAGGTATAATACATGTACATTTGGCTTTGGCTTAATGACTCTTGTTAGGAGTTTAGAGCCAGAGTTATGGAATATTGGAGACTACAAGTACTTTTTCTTTCTTTCTAAAAAGGCCCTATAGATAATTCAAATTTGCGAGGCGCTGATGGAGAGACATCAAAAAACCAGAGTTCAACATTTCACCAGAGTACAAAGTGAATTTTTACACTTAAAATTGCATAAACTTGAAAGCATTGTTTAACTGAATTGTGTAAATTTTCCTAGTGCTAAAAATAGGGTCACCATCATCACCATTGTCATCATCAGAGTCACCACACCATCATCACCACTATTTCAAACATAATTATAATGTCTACATCCTGGGGTTATTGTGGATGGATGGTTTTAAGTATAGGGATATTTCTATATAGTAAATTACTAGCACAAGTAAGTCATTATCATCACTTTTTCCATTTTCTTTTATTTTTTGAGATTATTATAATATTATAATATATAATCTTCATTTCTCTCTTCCCTTTTTTCCCTCTTAACCCAACTTCTCAGAACTAGTGAGGTCATGGACCCTGGAGGAGAATCTGCAATGATTAGTTTACTAAACCAGCATAATCTGTAACTACATTCTAAACATTTGTCCATACACACACACACACACACACACACACACACACACACACACACACGTGTAATCCTCATCTTTCATCAAGGAAACCTCTGTGCAACAGACAGAGTCCATTACAGAAACAAACAAGCAATAGTTAGTGGGCGCACAGAGTAGTATGTAAACTGCCATTGTCTACTAGAAACTGATAGTGTCCATTTCCAGACATCTCATTGCCTGGAGATCTTGCCCCTTTCTTATAACATGGACCGCCTCAGAGTAGGAAAGTGGTCATTTAGTCCTTACAATCTGTTTGAGTTCTATTTCTAGAACTTTCTTGACATGCTCACCATGAATGTCACATAATTCTCTTTCAATAATCCTTTGTATTTGGCCTTTCATATCATTTTCCTGGTCTTGACTCTCAATTTTTCCTAGACTCTCCTGCCAGTTCAGCTCTTCAAAGGACACCCCAGCTTCCCTTACTGTGTCTGCACCTGTGGATTTATTCTATGCCTCAAAAGGGAAATCAGAAGCATTCTGAGGAAGAAGATGGCTAGTCAGTGACTTCAAAGGGTTAATTGTATTCTATTGTCATTATCCTCTTTTAAAGCCTAGAGGTTTATTGAAATATTTCACAGAACTAGCAAAATAGTCTGATTTGATGCTCCATTGTGGATCCTGTAACCTTCAAGCCGACCCCTCCCACTCCATGCTTTTCAGGTTATGTTATAGCATCTCAGAGCTGCTGCCCAGAGGGTCAAGGAGACAGAGGGGACTGGGTAAGCAAGAACATGAATGAACACAGGTGCTCTGGAGGGAAAAGAGACAGAAGCAGACAAGGGTAGTACATATAATAGGCGAAGAAGAAAAAGGATAGGCAGTTTCAGCTTGCAGTCCACTCAGAAATTCTCTGTGCGATGAGTTTGTTCTTTTTAAAATACTATTTGGAAAGCTTCTTGAACTCCCATTGAAAGCCATTCTGATTCTTTATCATGGAGTCCATGGTGAGATTTGCTGATCCAGATACCTGGTTGCATTAACATGTAGTAAAAACCCACAAATCCCTGTGGAGAGATTTCTCTGCCTTCTTCTTTTTTTCCAAGCATCTCAAAGCCTTTCTGTGATTCCAAGGAACATGAATTATTCACTATACACATGACGGAATTTCAAAGTATGCTTTTGAAAAGCAAAACTGCTTAAATCACCCAATACTCTGATTCTGCCTTCATTTTCATTAACTGGTCAAGCATCTTGTGGAATGATGACATGCCTTTCTTCCTCCCTAGTTCTATTGCCCATTTCACCTTCTCTCCCATCAACACTGTAGCACAGATCCTCCTGTCTTGCCTCAGGCATGCTGAGCCCAAGGGTTTGCTTTGCACAGTGCCACACTTACCCTTTCCCATCTCCATCCCCACACAGGGATACATTTGATAGGTCTACTCATCTGCAAACTCTAGTGACAGAAGCACTCACCATTCACCTGTATTTCTGTAGCTGTTCTGTTTGTTTTGTAGTGCTAGCAGCGACGGCCCCTTGAGCATGATATACAAACCCTTCACCATTGAGCTGCAAAATTAGTACCTTTCATTTGTAGCATTTGTTAAAGTTATAGATTCTCATTTAAACCCTGTGTTGGCCACTGTCTAAATGCATAGCCTTAGGCTGACAATGGTCCTTTCTGAGTCTTAGTTTTCTCATATACAAAAGGGAACAATGACAATCTAGAAACATGGTGAAGCTTCAGGGCATCCTTGAAACCTAGCACAGAGAGAGAGCATGTTAGCAATGATGTAAATGACTTGCTTGATCAATGGAGGTTGCTTGTTTAATATGCATACTCCAGGTTAAGGGCACCTGATAACTTCTGCTTCAAAGAAGTGGGAGAACTCTTATATCACAAGCTTTGGTCTTGTTCTTTTGAGTTTGCCAGAATATTTAGTTTATATAAAGTGAATTATATAAGCAAAGACCAAGGGATGCTAGAGATGTGCTTTTGGTGCATGCGCTTAGCATGCACAAGACCCTCGCTTCAATCCTCAGTGCCAAACTGAAAAAAAAAAAAAAAAAACAAAAAGCAAGCAAGGGAAGCAGTAACATGAAAATGAATGAAGATGCCATTATCCATCAGTTCCAGGGACTTAGCCTTTGCCTCCCATCAGATTTTCTTTTAAATCCTGTAATGATCACTTGCTGAACAATGCGAAATTAGATAATTTATTTCATCAGTGATCTATTTTGTCTAAGCTATTTTCCCATGTGAAATATAAGGAACAATTAAAGAGCTTACTCCAGTGCTTATGATGACTTAAATAAGATATTGAATATATCGTATCTATTTAAATATCATGTCTGATGTTTATAGTCATCATCTAGCCATCCATGCTTTCTCTGTAGCTTGAGACAAATGTTAAAACATGTTGAAAAGGGAAGAAAGAACCAGCCACAGGTAAGGTAATATGATGTTTGCAGAGCAACCTTTTAATTTTTTCCCTCATTGTATTATAGAGAATTTAACACACAACAAACAGTGAGTTATGACTAAGAATACTAAAAAGATTACCTATAAAAGTGACATTTTGGGCTGTCAGAAAATCTACTAACAAATGCTTGTACAGATGTTGTGTGTATGGTAGGGAGGAATCCTGATGCACTCCTCGTGGAAGGGTAAACTGGTACAGCCTCCATGGAAATTAATATTGAAGTTTCTCACAAAACCAACAAGACTAGAAGCACCATGAAATCCAGATATTAAATTTCTGGACATACAACAACACTCGAAAAATGCCACACCATAGAGATACTTGCTCATACATGTTGATCACAGCACTATTATAATAACTAAGATCTAGGACAGGTCTAGATGCTCATCAAGAGATCAACAAATAATGAAATGTGACAGGGATGCACACTGGCCAATAAGAACGTAAGTATATAATTTTGTGCAAAAATATGTGAAATTGGAGATAAGTATGTTAAGTGAAATAAACCAGACCTAGAAAGACAAATAATTTGCATTTTCTCTTGTCTGCTGAATACACATACACACACACATAATTGTGTGCAACTAACTTGAATGTAGCAGAAGCATTCTGTACATGGAGGAAAAGGTCATAGGGAAGGACAGGCAAGGGCACAAGAGGGTAATGTGTGGGAGAAAGACTAAATGTCAGGTATTTTCTCTCATATGTGGACTCTAGCTTTAACTGTATACACAAACACAACATGCATATGATACTTGAAAATAGAAAGAGATTATGTGATGGAAGGAATGGTGACAGAGAGGGGAGAGGAAGGGTAGTATGTGTGGAGAAAAATTACCAACATACCATGACATACACACACACACACATGCACACACACACATACATGAAGAGTGAGGTGAGGTTATAATAAAATCCTTTCTTTTGTTTTGTGATTAAATTAAAAATTTTAAATAAAAATATTTAAAAATACCTTTAATAATGAAAACTTATTAAAATACTTGAAGATTCTGTAAATTTTATTTAATTTTCCTTAACTTCCCTGTGCTCCTTCAGAGATGACCACTATCTCTGATATTTTGTTTTTATTGCCTTGCTTCTCTTCACAGTACCACAACTGTCTGTATCCCTAAATAAGGCTAACTAGTTCTCTTCCCTTTGAGCATGGTGAAAATGATACTGCATTGTCTCTTCTGCTCCACATTAGTTCTGAGTTCATCCTTGTGATTCTCGACCACCATTCTTCCATCCTAGCTGCTGCACAGAGTTCCATCATGTGAACAATCTTTAATCGCATTTTGATTGTTTCTAGATTTTCTTGTTAGGAAAAGCACCTTTGGGAATATAAGCATTGCTGCACTTATTTCCCATGAGTCCTAGTCTGAACCACAGAGTAACTGCAAGTTAGACATATTTGACTGTTGAGAGCTTGAACTGTCACTAGTCTGAATTAATATGTTCTGTGTCAAATACCAGCTTAGTCCAGAAATATAAACTATATAGTTAACATCTTCCATAATGATTATATATTAAAATGATACTTTGGTTATATTGTGTTAAATAAATCAGGAACTGGCAAGGGCGATTTTTATTTACATACTATTTTGCATGTGGCTATTAGAAAATTATAAATGATACATTCATCTTGCATTAAATATCTTTGACTTCCTTGTGTATAGCAAGCATATAGGACTTTGGTGCATAGAATTTCACTTATCAGCATTAGAGGTGATGGTAACAGTGCTTCAAACCAATTTTCCTAATTTTAATTAGTATCACCAGTGTATAAGACTTATTATTCCATCTGTCAGTCATATACAGCATTGTCTTATTTTTAATTTTTGTCACATTGGTGGTCATGACTTGTAGCTCATTATCTTAACTTGTATCTTTTGCTTACTAGTGGAATAAATAGTTGGTTGTTTATTTTTCTTCTTTAAGATGGTCCTTAATATTTTGAATGTTTTAATGTAGATTTGTTTCCTTCTCACTTGCTGGTGTGTTGAGGCCATTGCTTTCATCCTCTTCTTCTGCTTTCATCTTCTTCCTGAAAAATTTGATGAGCAGAACTCCTCAATATTAACACAGTCATTCATGACTTTCAATCTAGTAAAATCTTTTCCTTTTGTGATTATCCCTGGCTTCTTAATACTAAAGTCAAAGACATGTATTTCAAAGTTCCCCTTTTCTATTTAAGTTTGCAATATATAGAAATTGCTTTGTATGTGTGATTTGACCATAGAGGTATAATTTTAGTTTTTCCATATGGACAAGCAATTTTTTAGCCTTATTTATTATACAGTCCTTCATTTCTCCCATACGTGATAAATCTTTTCCTCTAATAGAGCAGGGTGTTACGTCTTAAAAGCGACTGACTCTCGAGCCAACAAGAAGGCTGTCTCTGCATGTGAAGGTGCTCGCCTCCAAGTATGGCTATCCGAGTTCAAGCCCTGAGACTCACATTGTGAAAGAAAAGAATCAACTCCCACAATTTACAGTCAGCTAGCAGCCTACTGGAGTCTCTTTCAATGGATTTTGTAGTGTTCAGAACATCTTGTGTGCATGTGCACCCACACATGTTGAAATCATACCAGCATTTTGGCCTTGCTTTATCACATAGTTGTGCGAATGAACTTGCTGAAAATTTTAAAGAAAATTCAAAGTACTGTCTAATTTATGGTTATTTTATATACTTCCATTATATTTAATCTCATCCAAGATCACTGATTATTGGTAAACTCAAAGTTGACCTATTTGGTTATTTTCAAATGTTTCCAAAAACCGAATTTTGTAATTTTTCATGAAATGAATTGCTCATGTTTTTATATTCACATATGCAATATATGTTACAATATTTTTGTAAACACAAGACTGCCTTTAAGATTGCTTTTAAGAACCAGTTTGGGTATGTAGAACTGTAATCAACTACATATCAATGCTTTGCTTAGTTGCATTTCAAAACTCTTTCTAAAGCTGACATTTTGTCTTCAGAATCCTTTTGATGCTTATTTTATAGAGTGATGAAATTATTTAATGGTATTTTCTGTCTTTCATGCCAATTCTGGTAAAACTTTACTTTTTTATATTTACCGTGATGCCTAAAGTATCAATAAAGACCGAGCTACAACACTGAATAATGAATCTTCTTGAATTTTTTTAAAGGGATATCTCACCTATTTGAGTATTTAATGGTTATAGATTTTTGATATTACACAATTAGTTGAAGGCATCCCTAGTCTATTGCTAGTTGGTTACAATTCTTTTAATGAGATGATACTGAATTCTGTTGAGTTCTTTCCCTCATCCTCTATGATCATTTGATTTTGCATTTTCAGCATCAGTATGGTAAATGTCATAATAGATTTTTAAAGCCATATTATTCATGAATTCCTATGATAAATCCAATCTGACCACTCTATGATTTTGATTTTAAACATGACCTAGTGTAGTTTGTTCTTTGTTTGCACCTGTGTCCTGTGTTTCAGTCCTTATCCTCTCAGTGACCTTCGCAGTTGCCTTTAATATATTTATTTTCCGTCACGTCTGCACCATCTTTTCTCCTTAACTTCAGTATTAACTGCCTGTTGCTATCATCACCAGCCACCAGACAAGAAGCAACGTAGTGGAAGAAGGGTTTATTTGGATTTACAGTTCTAACCTATGATGGCTGGGAAGGCATGGGGTGAGCAGCAGTATGAGAGGCAGCTCTCCACAGTGTTTCTGCAGCCAAGAAGCAGAGAGTAGACAGACAATAGGGCCAGGCTATAAAACTTCAAGTTCTACTTCTGGATTTCCAGCAAGGTTCCTTTGTGTTATAAAGTTACTCTACCCTTTAAAAACAGAGTCAAAAGCTGGAGACTAAGTGTTCGAACTCTGTAATCTATAGGGTTGCCTTACATTCAAACCAGAGCCACTTCCTAACTAATTTAAACTTGACTTTTGAATCTTTTCTGTTTTCTATTGATACTTACTTCATTAATGATCTCAATCAGTTTCATGCTTTTAAGAACTACTCATTTCTGGATGACTGTCCAATGCGTATCTCTAGTCCCTTCCTCTGCTCTGAAGGCAAGTTTCACATATCCAAAGCCTGCATGGTACCTCTACTGGGTATATTCCTAAAATCCCTAAAATCTTCCATGTGTAGCACATACCTTCTGATTCTACTGCTTCCCCTTTTAGGACTTAACAACGCCATTCTCCCAGGTATTTAGGGAAGAAGACCTTGAAGTCTTATGGAACTTTTTTGTCATGAATCCAAGCTGTCAGCAAACCCCTTCGGGCCTATTTCACAAGAAATTCAATGTGGATATCTTGCATGACTGGCTGCTATCGCCAAAAATTTAATCCTCAGTGATCTGGGTTTTATAATTGCCCCTGACTTGTTTCCTTGAGTCTGTTTTACTCCTTTACACAAAAGTCAAAATGGGATTGCTAAAACACAAACTGGATAAAACATTTGAATCCAGGGTTAATCTGTACCTCCTGGTCCCATGACCTTCTTTGCCACTCTCTTCACCCAGGCTTGTTTGGGTCCAGGTTTCAATCCTATTGTTCCTCTTGCCTGAAATCATCAGGCTATACATTAACTTTAACCTCTTTTCATTTTTGTGTTCTACTTGTTTAGATTATATTCTCTCCAAACACCATGCCCCTTCTTTTATCACCTCTTCTTTTTATTTATATTTATTTATGTATTTCAAAGATTTCTTTTTCTAAATTTTAGCCTGACCTAACTGCAGTGTTTTGCTTTCCTTGTCACTGTGGTCAGATAACTGAAACAAAACAAAATAAAAACCTACAGGGAGAAAAGTGGCAGAGTCATACATGTCATGATAGGGAAGGTGTGGTGGATCTCCTGGCAGTGGGAGCTTGTGGCTGGGATTCCTCGGGACTTGACTGACCAGGGAACAGAAAAACCAGTACTGGTGTCCACTGACTTTCTTCACCCCTTTAAAAAATTCAGCCTGGGACCCCAAGCACATGGCATAGCACCACTCACACTTAAGACTTGTCTTCCCCACTCAGTCAAGCCTCTTGAGTGCCTTCCTTCAAGTCATACTAGGCTCACTCCAAATCCAGTGAAACCAGAACTGATAATTAACTATCACATACCTGTTTAGAACTGATAGTTTTTGTTGGCTGGCTAGAAATTTTGTTATATATAAACAATAAATTTTATCAAATTCATTTTTTTTCTCCCTAAAGTGCTGGGGTTCAGATCTAGGGCTTTGTATCTGTTCTGCAAGCAAGCACTATTGAGCTGCAGCAAAACTGGTTTTTTATATTTTTCCTTTCCATTTATTTATTTATTTATTTATTTATTTATTTATTTATTGTTTTTTAGGCAAGGTCTTATTTTGCAGTTTATGTCAAACTTTGTAGGAAGCTAAAGCTACCAGGCAGAGAAGAGCCAACCTGAAGTCTGCCTGGTGCTGTCAGAGGTCCTGATCATGCCTAGTCAAGGAGGGGTGACCATGCGATGTTGACTGAGGGCCTGAAAGCAGGGGCTGTCAGTGGTTCTGATTGTGCCTAGCTGATGATTGTTACAAGGAGAGTGGGTCCTTTGTTTGTCCTGGCTGCCTGGCTAGCTTACACTCAAAATAACCGCACAGAAACTGTATTAATTAAATTACTGCTTGGCCCATTAGCTCTAGCCTCTTATTGGCTAACTCTCAGATCTTGATTTAACTTATTTCTATTATTCTGTGTGTCACCATGAGGTCATGGCTTACCAGGAAACATTTAGTATGTCTGACCTGGCAGCTCCATGGCAGCGCTCTCTCTCTCTCTCTCTCTCTCTCTCTCTCTCTCTCTCTCTCTCTCTCTCTCTCTGTCCTTTCTTTCTCCCAGAATTCAGTTCTGTATTCTCCACCTACCTTAGTTTTGCCCTATCAGGCCAAGCAGTTTCTTTATTAATTAACTAATGAAAGCAACACATAAACAGAAGGACCTCCTACACCAGATGATATGATGTTAGTGGATCAGAACACCTGGACATTGGGAAGGTATGTAAGTTTTTCACCCTTGTTAAATAAACAAGTCTGCCCCATCCCTTTTATCGGACTCTCAGCAGATGTGTTTGTTGATGTTGAACCTTCTCACCCCTCCCACAAAGAAGACATTAAAGCTTAGCCACAGAACTTGAACTTGATGGTATAAGTCAAGATGTCCTAAAATTCCCGATTTTCCCATGTTATCCTCCCAAGAGCTTGGGATTATGTGTGCATGCAATTACACCTGTCTTCAAGTTCTCTCTGATAAGGATATTTAGCTATAGGTAAATGTTGAAGTTTATGAGACATATTTCTGTAGTTTCACATTTCTAGACATTTTGATTTTAATTATCTGAATACAAAATCCACTATGGGGCTGGGGATGTAGCTCCATTATTAGAATGCTTGCATAGTACATACAAAGCCCCTGGTTACACCTGCAGCACCACCTAAAATGGACATGGTCTCACATACTTGCATATCCATCAGAGAGGCTGAAATGGTTAAAGGATCAAGAGTTCAAGGGCTTTCTCAGTTAACTAGCCAGTTGAAGGCGATAGTGAAATACAGAGACCCTATCTCACAGAAAACAAAGCAAAAGTCCAATCAAATAAAACACTACCACTGCTATCAATAAGCAAAGAGCAAAAACAAGACAAAAAGCAAAATACACAATAACAACAACAAAAATAAAAACCAGAGCACAAAACACAGTATGAAATTTGCTGTTATCTGTTCTCTGCCTTCCTCCAGGAGAACACAAGGTCTTTGGAGTAGTGGCCTTTTATCTTTAGTGAATAACACACATTATAGACACTGCATTATTTGTGTTTTTATTTTTTCATCCTTCACGTTTGTTAATTAAAGTTGTTAATATTTAAATACCCACTTGCTTACTAATCATCTTGGTCTACTTGATCTACAGATAACTTGAACAAGCTACTAACACACAGATAGATACATTATCAATTTTTCCATGGTTCTTTCTTTCTTTATGCTATACATATTTTGGGAGATTGAATGGTAATGTAATATCTCTCTTGGGAAAGTCAAACCTTTCATTCATTATGCTGTAGTTTTCTTGAGCTATAGCTTCAAATGTAGACTTGTGATAAAAGCCACTTTGAGTGGTGTGGTAGAGAAACAGGAGATGTCTTTGGCTAATATGTTCCATGTATTTATTTTGTTTCAACCTGTTTCCTTTGAGTTGTGCTTGCTTTGCTCTTTGTAACCACTCTGACATTTTATGCCATTTATTCAGAAATGTAAGCTGATTCTCATTAACTGTGATTCTTGAAATTTCTTGATTTAATTTTATTCTTAATATTAATTTTGTGTTTTTGTAGATATTTCGTATTTTGTTGGTTCTTTGAATTAAATTGAGTTATTACTGCTCCATTATGTATCTTCTCGTATGTTTTGAAAATATATCCTATTTTTTTTCAACATTGAATTTTAGCACAAATATTTCACATCCTTAATTATACCTTTTTTATTCTTCTTCTAAAATTAAGCATTTCTGGGATAATTTCCTGTGTGTCACTAAATTTTTTAAAAAGACTACATGAACATGTAAGAGACATGTTGAAATAAGGAAGCGGCGGGGCTGCGTCCCCAACACCCCGGCCACTTGGCTAGCTCATGCCCGAAATAACAACACACAAACTGTATTCATTTAAAGAACTGCTTGGCCCATGAACTCTAGCCCTTACAGGCTGATTCTCGCACTTGGACTAGCCCATTTCTAATGATGTGTGTAAGCACCCCAAGGTGCGCTTACCGGGAAGATTCTAGCCTCCGTCCATGCTGGTGTCTCTGCTCCAGAGAGCAGCTGTTGGGTCTCTCCGGGAGCAGAGCAGAGTCTGACCTCACTTCCTCTTCCGCCCAG
>NW_026067934.1:4950678-4973911 GCF_014885135.2 Alexandromys fortis | reverse complement strand
CACTCCCACATCACTTCCCCTTTTTCTGTTTAAAAAAAAAGGAAGGCTTTAACTTTAACATAGCAAATATAACAAAACAGTTATCAAGTAAAAATTACAATAATCTATATCCTAATTAAGAAAAACTATAACTACAACTAACTATTCTTTCTAACAAGCAGAGGAGACCCGAGAAACTGCTGCTACCAAGAAAACATGCTTTACTCTTTCCCAAGCTTTTTCAGGCTTTCTGTGGATTCAGTTGTCCACACGTCTGGGCGCCATCTGTTGAAATAAGGAAGCGGCGAGGCTGCGTCCCCAACACCCTGGCCGCTTGGCTAGCTCATGCCCGAAATAACAACACACAAACTGTATTCATTTAAAGAACTGCTTGGCCCATGAACTCTGTCCCTTACAGGCTAATTCTCGCACCTGGACTAGCCCATTTCTAATGATGTGTGTAAGCACCCCAAGGTGCGCTTACCGGGAAGATTCTAGCCTCCGTCCATGCTGGTGTCTCTGCTCCAGAGAGCAGCTGTTGGGTCTCTCCGGGAGCAGAGCAGAGTCTGACCTCACTTCCTCTTCCGCCCAGCATCCTATCCTGTTTATTCCTCCCATCTATCTTTTAACCTATCAGGGCCAGCCAAGCAGTTTCTTTTATTGCTCAGCCAATGAAATCAACGGATTGATATATGACACTCCCACATCAGAGACATATAAAGGACAGGATCTCTTTCTGTTTTTCTGCATAGAATTTGCATTTGAATTTGTTAATTTATTTATTGCTGCCTTCCTTTTCCTACTAAATTTAATATGAATAATAATTTATAACTGTTGATTCTGATTTAGCCAAATGCATCAGTTTCTATTTACAGTAAATGAAGTTAGACAAATCCTTTTTTCTTATATTTATTTATTTATTTATTTAGATTTTTCGAGACAGGGTTTCTCCGTAGTTTTTGGTTCCTGTTCTGGAACTAGCTCTTGTAGACCAGGCTGGCCTCGAACTCACAGAGATCCACCTGCCTCTGCCTCCCGAGTGCTGGGATTAAAGGCGTGTGCCACCACCGCCCGGCTCTTATTTTTAAATAAGAAAATCTACATGCCATTGTTTCTTAGACTTTCTATTTCAATTACTTTATTTTTCCTGTAGTAAAATTTCATTTGTAGTTTAATAAATAAAATTTACCTCTAGATCTGAGAGTAAAACAACCTCACTGGCCAGCCTTACAAACCAATTGGCGACACATACCTTTAATTCAAGTAGCCACACTAGTTTGCCATAGAAACCAGGCAGTAGTGCATACCTTTAGTCCCAGTTTAAGGAAGAATATAAGATGAGAGGAGACAACTCTTACACACAGTCTCATTCTGAGATCCCTGGAGGATTGACATTTCCAACTGAGGTAGAGGTAAAAGCCAGGGACTGGCTGTTTTGCTTTTCTGACCCACAGCTTCCTGCCACTACATGGCACTCCACCCACACAGCTTCTTGTGCCTCCCCTAGACTGTCAATCCTATGTGTGGCTCCAATGTGACTCTTATGGCTTTCCTTAGGTCCTGCAACCTGTGTGAACCCACTACAGGGCTTCCCTGTCTCTTTAAGAAACATCCATTAAGTTTGGTTTTGATTTCTGCTTAGAAAATCTGCAGGTTAGCGACATTAGAACAGATCAGTTCAGAGCTCCAGCATCTCTGGACAACTTTAGTGGTATAACTGAGACAGCTACTGGCCCACATTGTTACTGCAGCTTAAAATTCTCTTCTGAACCACGATTTTAATGGACATAGGTCATCTGATAATGGCAGATAACATCACCATCTAGGAATTTAATAACCTTTTCATTTCTACTATGGAAGGAATTCTTAAAGAGATATGTGACCTACCTGGGACATATAGATTTTTAGCCATAGTTTCTATTAGTTTGACAATTCATATTATATTCTTAAAGAAATGGTTTGATAGCAGAGTCAAGAATGAGAAACTTTTAGAAATAATATAAACTTTACAGACTAGTAATGAGTAGTTGGCTGAAAGGATTTATGTCATTGAATATGACAACCATAATGTGACAGGCAAAATTCACTCCATGACAATGGGTTATGAAACCTTACAGAATGTTACTGAGAGATTATCTGATAGGAGCCATACTGTTGAAATTAACAGTCAAGTTTTGCTAACAATTTCTGACAAGCTAGCAGATAGAACCTTCCTTTTGGAAGACAATCTACATATCATCCAAATAATCTCTTAGGATGAGAAGATATCATTAATGAAAAACTTAAAACTTGGATGTTTTAAGTTGTATATGGATGAGAACCAGAAATTAATTGATTTGATGAAGTGATTAGAAATATTCATGAGCCAATAAATTCATACTCTATAATAGAGAGTGATACATAGATTTGAAAACCATTGAAAAACCTATCCGAAGTGATGAGCAAAGGGATGCAGTACAAACAAAAAACAATAATAAAGATTTGTCATCACCAGTGCCTTTCAGGGGTAATAGATGACTTACCAAGCATTTTAGCTACTTATCCTGTTACCATTTCTGAAAATCCAGCAAATAGTAAATACCCAAAAGGATATTCAGAATGTAAATCAGAGCCTATATGTATGAAAGATATAAAATATATTAAGGGGTAGTAGTATCTCTTATGGAATGCATTCCCCTTATGTGAGTCAGTTGGTAAAGACATGGGTTAAAGAAATAAGGTTACTCCACATGATTGACTTCAATTAGTCTCAACTGTATTGGAAGACAGTTCACGGTTCACGCAGTGGAAGAGTTATTGAGAGAGGAAGCTAAGGCCCTTGAACATCAAGATAGAGTCAGAGGTTATGAGGCCTCCCAAAATCAAGTTAGAGGTGTGGGTCATTATGCAGATCTAGATATGCAAGCTATATAAATGAACATATCTTGTCCCTATGCTACACAGCAGCCCTGAATTCTTGGGACAAGATTCAAGAACTAGGAGAAAGCATTTAAGCATACAGTAAGTTTATACAAGGTCCAGGATAACCATTTAGTGACTTTTTTTGTAAAGATTAACTAAAGCTGTACAAATAGGGGTAGCAGATCCAAAAGTTAAATAAGTACTCATTGAACCTCTGGCTTTTAATAATGCTAATTTAGAATTCAGAAAGATACTTGGCCCCTTAAGGGTCAAACCAGCACCAATACATTAATGCATTTTATACACAGCCAATGTTGAATCTTTTGACTATAACACTGAAGCTTATGTAGGAGAAGCAAAGGTATAAAGAGACATCAAAATACCAATTGTTTTAATTGTGATAGAATTGGCCATTTGAGAAGGGATTGCACGCAGGGCATTCTTAGAAATAATGTTTCTTCTGGGAATAACTCAAATAGAAGGCCCCAAACTTCTAGATTATGCAGAAGATATGGCAAAGACTGTCATTGGACCACTGAATGTAGATTTTTTTTTTAAAAAAAGACAAACAAACCAACCTGTTACCTTGATGAAACTCCTTCAGGGGGCTTTTTGCAGGCACCGAGGTCAAAAGTGGTCCAGTCATTCCCAGTCATTATGGAGGACACACCTCCTCAAGAAAATTAGAAATTCCAGTGCCTGTTGTAAAAAATCAAACTGCTATGGATACTAGAATAATCATGGAGGATGAATCAAAAACTCTAATAGAAAATAGAAAACATATGTTTTGGTAGATGTCTATAAATGGTCAAAGACCAAAGTTGAGAGTAAAATTAAATAACATTATAATTGAAGGAATGTTAGACACAGGTGCATATGAGACTATTATTTCTCCAGAATCTTGGCATCTGAATTGGCCTCTTCATTACTGGGCAGTAATTTTTTGGGAGGAATTAACAACAGTTATTCCAAAAGCATGAAAATTCAACTTATAAAGCAAACTAATCACATTGTATAGGACAACCAATAACTGGAGCTTCTATATTCTATACTGATGCAATGAATCAGGAAAGGTAGGGTACAAATCAGAAAATTTAAATAAAGTGGAACAAAACCCTGATGATTCTATCAAAAACTCAGAATTATATGTTATTCTTATGGTACTAAGCAACTTAAAAATACCTCTCAACATAGTTACTGATTCACAATATGCAGAGAGTTGTTCTGCATATTAAAATTGATGAATTTATACCAGATGATACAGAATTGTTTTATTATTTATTCATATAAAAGATATAATCAGGAATAGGCAGCATCCCATATATACAGCATACATCTGGTTTCATACAGGTCTAACAGATCCTCTAGCACAAAGTGGTACAGAAATTGATCAATTATTGTTTGGAAATATGTTGAAGGCTTCAGAATTTCTTTAAAAATATCATATTATTAGTAATGATTTAAAAAATAGACTTTTCTATCATATGACAACAAGCCAAGGAAATTATAAGGAGTTGGACTCTGAATCTATCCTTTTTTAAATCCAAACATATTGTTAAAAGAAAAATTCAGAGTTTCTGTCACATGGTATAGGACAGAAGGACAATAAAAATCTAGGGACTAAGGTTATCAAAACTGCTTTCAAAGTTTTCTTTCTCCCCATACCTATTTTTGTCTCTATTTTTGTATCTATCTCTGGATCTGGTCACTGACTCTATCCTGATCCGACAGTGTTCTGGGACTGGTTTGGCTCCAAGGACTGGATTTGCTCCTGGCTTCTGCTCCTGGTGAAGCTTGTTTTTTCAGGCCCTCTCTGTCCTAGGTGGCTTGTTCAGTCCCTCTCCTGTGGAATTTGTTGCCCAAGGTGGAGTTCCTTGCCTCAGGGCAACTTTGGCCTAGGTTACTGGCTTTTACCTGTATCTGTAAATCCTGGTCTGGATTCCCTCCTGCAGAAATCCCTGGGTTAGAGTTGGACCTGGAAAGGTTTTTGGTTCCAGTCTACTACCTTGGAGGTCCCAGGCTCGGGTGCACCTGACCCACAGAGGACCTGCTTACTTCCTCAGAGGTTCAAGACTCACGCTTGAACCCGCAGAGGTTCCAGGTTCCTGCCTATTCCCTTTGATGTCGCAGACCAATATATGAACCCACAGAGGTCCTGGCTTAGGCCTACTCTCTCTGAGATACCCTATTTGCGCCTGGCCCCTCCAAGATCTCTGGTTCCTGCCTATTCCCTCAGAGGACCCAGGTTCACTCAGGCCCAGACTGGCAGAGGTCCTGGCTCAGGTCTAGTTCCTAGGAGGTCCTAAACTCACACTCAGACCCACCAGGGTGTTGGCTTAGGTCTACTCCCTTGAAGGTCCCAGATTCATGTCTGGACCCTCAGCATTATGGCTCTGGTTCACTCCCTCAGTGATTACTAACCTGTACCTGTTCCTGTTGAGATCCTTGACTCTGGGCTCAATCCTGATCTGCCAATATCCTGGGACTGGATTTGCTCCTGGCTTTTGTTCCTGGAGGAGTTTGTTCTCTCTCTGTATTAGGTTGCTGGTTCAGTCCCACTCTGGTTCCAGTGGAAATTGCAGACTCTGAGTCAGGTCATTGGTTCAATCCTCATCTGCCAGTGTCCCAGGACTGGGTTAGCTCCCCGGACTGAATTTGATCCTGGCTTCTGCTCCCAGTGGTGCTTATTTCCTCAGCCCCATTTCTCACATTTTTGGAAGTTGCTTGCTCACACTTTCTGCTTACTCAGTTAATATTATTTTCTCCTTTGGTCTCTGAGGGAGTTGAAGACTAGATAGTTATAGTTTTCATTGTTTATCAGATGAAGAAAGTGATTTATGATAAAAAGTAAATTAGGTACAAAACTTTGGACTCACCAAATAGGATAGATATGGAATATTTTCTCTGAATTTGTCAAATGAAAATGGACTAGACATTGTTGATGTACTTATTGCTGGCATATATTATGCATAGTCATTTTTCTTATTGTATATCATAGCCTTCTTTTTATTTTAGACAAAAAAGAGAAATGTAGTGATATTTCATTTGGATTTTAATAAATAAAGCTTGTCTGAAGATCAGAGAGTAAAACAGCCTCACTGGTCCTTACAGAGCAGATAATGGTGACACACACCTTTAATTCCTGTAGCCACACTAGTTTGTCATAGAAACCAGGCAGTAGAAGTGCACACCTTTAATTCCAGTATTAGAGCAGAATAAAAGATGGAAGGAGACAGCTCTCACACACAGACTCATTCTGAGATCCCTGAGGACAGGATTGCCATTTTGGACTACGGTAGAGGTAAGAGCTGGTAACTGGCTGGTTTGCTTTTCTGACTTTCAGGTTGAACCCCAATTTCTGCCTCTGGATTTTTATTAATCATGCTACATTTCTCCTTAACAATTTATTTTTATTATTTTCTGCAAGTAATATTTGTCTACTTTAATCATATGTTTAGTATTTCTTTTCTCATTATTACACCATTAAGATATTGTTTTGCCTTGAACAGCATTTTAAAAGGCTTAGAGGTTCTTGATGACAAATTTTTGAGAACATGAATGCATTTTTACTTTATTCTTGTTCCTTTTTATTTTGATATTTTTGATTTTTTTCTAGCAAGTTCTCTACCTGTAGCCAAAGCTAGCCTGGAACTCTCCAGATAACCTAGGTTGTCCCTAAATTTACCATTACCCTGCCATTTCTGTTCTTAATGATTTCTTTTTAACAGAATATACGCGCAGATACATATTTCTCTCCTAATTTAAAAATAACCTGAAGGTGCTATTAATCAACAGTCTGGTTCCTCATCCATCTAAACATCAGGTGTCCATCTCAGTGTTGCCCTGTGCACCCCCATTTCTTTTCTTTAAGACTTGCTCTTTACTATTGCTTCAATTTGAATCTGTGTTGTAGAATAAAACGATAATTTAAGATTTTTATACTTTTGGGAAGATGGGTTTTACCAGGTCTTTTCTTTTGGGCCACCAACTAGCTCCCAAGTCATGACATAGAGCCTTTTTAGGTTTGAATGCTAGGCACATTTCTGGTTAGTTCTTTTAATTTAAATTAACATGTTTCTCTTTATCTGTTTTGCCTTGGGGTTTATTACCTTTCTTCTGTGTATCTCACTTTCACTGCTTCTCTATGCCCAATTTGCAGACATCTGCCTGGATTCCTGCCCCAGGCATGACCCTCATTCTCTCCTTCTCTCATTCTTTTTTTCTCCCTAAGAGTTATCTTTCTATTTATTCTTTTTGTCCACCAGTCACACCTATCCTTTCTTTGCCCAGCTACTGGACATTCAGCTTTTAATTAGACTAATCAGGTGTGTTAGGCAGGCAAGGTGAAGCAAATGCATAACATCTTTTAATAATTAAACAAATGCAGCATAAACAAAAGCAATATATCTTTTCCCAGTTAAAGTGATATTCTGCAGTATAAACAAGTATAGTACATCATTGCCTAGTTAAAATAATATTCTACAACAGTGGGTGACTTTCTGGTTCTGAGGATGCATGCTTTCTGTTAATTTTAAGGAAGCTACCAATGTGTTATCTCAGCATCACCCAGTTTCCCTGTTAATATCTTCTTAGGTAGAAGATGCTTTGCTGACTTTCCATTTTAAGTTCTCTTTTCTGTTTTAATCTCTCAATTCTTGATGTACATTTTAAATCATATTGACATTTGAATTTCTTATTTTCTCTATAAATATGCCTGTTCTAATGTTTAACCCTTTGGATATTTTTACTAGTAGTATTTTTCAATTTTAGAAGCTCTACTTTAATATTTCCCAAAGCAGTTTGTTAATTTTTATTTTCATTCTTCTTGACAGTTTCTTTTACTTCTCAAATATGAATGCTTTGTGTGATTTCTTTTATTTGTATTTCTCTAGTCTTTCCTTCTCTGTAGTAGGGTAAGAGGCTTATGTTGAATGCTATTGTGCTTGAGACTTTGATTCTGCAGATCTTCAAGGGCACTACTATTGAACTATGTACTTTCACTTAAAAATAGTAGGTTTTATTCTCCCTTTTATCCTTCTTTTCCCTCCCCAAACAGTACTTACCTTTTTGAACCTTTGCATATTTCTTCAGTGTGGTCCAAGGTCTGCTGTTCTGTTGTCCACACATATTCAAGGTTTATTTATTTTCCCCTACCTGATGACACTCTGCCTGAATGAATGCTTAGGTGTGCTTCCCGTATGACACAGTTACAATGGTGGCTTTCCTCAAAATCTTAAATTCCCATGCTTTCTGACCTCAACGAACATGAAATTCATGTATGTTATTGTAGATTATGCATAAAGTTGCAAAGTCTCTTTAAAAGTATTTGGAACCCTTCAGTAGCATAGTCTTCCAGCATATTCTTTTCTGAAAACCCACTCTTCTACCATATCCAAAATAAAAAGAGAAGAAAAAATAAATAGCCTTGCCTGTGTCTCTGCGGTCCTGGTCTCATGGGATCAAAAAAGTCGCTTAGAGTGTTCTGTGTCTGTCACAGATGTGTCCACCACCAAGATCTCAGTCACCTCCGGCCACTGTTCAGTGCTCCCTCTGGTTCATATGCCATGGCCCTTATAATTCTTATCGATTTCAAGATTGCTCTATTGTACTGCTATAGCCACCATCACTGTGGGAGGCCATCATGAATGCTAGCTTTCTCTCCTACACTCAGGAGCTGTGGCAGTCTACTTCTTTGTAACTCACCTGCATGTGGTTGAATCCCCACTTTATCCATCCAAACAAATAGAGTCTAACGTGGAAATAAACAATGAACTTTTCTGAGATTGTGTTAGAAAGATCAGAAAAGTGACCAGTAGACAAAAAGTAGTCAGAGATCCCTGGATCATCCCATGTCCATACATGGGGGAGCATAAGAGTGTGCTCTTATTCTAAGGTATCTGAGACATCTCTTCATGCACAGAGTGAAATTCTTTAGAAATCTTTGAAATCACATGAGAAGCAAGGCCAACAGAGAAGTATTAGTTAGCTCATTCAATATCTTTACAAACACACCATCAGAAAGTGGATCTGTTTCATTCACCAAACTCCTCAGAAGAACACTTACATTGTTCCTGATCAAAGAGGGTATGTAGAGGCTGTTTGTTCATTTCCCAGATGCCCAGACCCAGAATAATCACACAGAAACCATATTAATTGCAATACTGTTTGACCAGTAGCTTAAGCATATTTCTAGCTAGTTCTTACATCTTAAATTAACGCATTTCTATTATTTTATAGTTTACCTCAAGGCTCATGGTTTACTAATACCAGTGCACAGGTATCTTTCTTCTCTGTCTCTACGTGGCCTCTCTCTGAATCATATTCTTTCCTCCTCTATCTGCTTAAAATTCCTGCCTTACTATATTCTGCTAATCCACTGGCTGAAAAAGCTTTACTCATTAACCAATAAAAGCAACACATATACAGAAGTACTTCCCATACCAAAAGAGGGTTAAAAAGTTGCAACTAGAAGCACCACTGAGTTACAACTCAAATCATGCATTAGCTACTCAGTTTCAGGGAACACAAGAAGCTATAAAAGTTTGCTATTTGGAGTGTGGCTCAGTGATAGACGGCTTACTTAGCATTCAGGAGACCTTGAGTTTGATCCCTAGAACCACATAAATGTTATACTAAATCAAAGAAAGTCAAAAAGAACATAGGACACATTCAGACATTCTTCTGCCAGGCCTGATAGGTCATGACTGTGGTCTTTGCTTCTAAAAAGGCTGAGGCATGAGAATCATAAATTCAAGGTCAATTTGGATTGAGATCTCAGTGTCAGGGCATTTTTCAATGTTTCTCTTCAATTCTGCCTTATTTATTCTTTTCTCGTGCTTCCGGGAGCTCCATTTAATTCTTTAATTATTTGGAAATACTCAGTGTATATTTGGTGTCTTAATTATTTGTAGTTTTTGGCCAATAATTTTCATCCACACTTTCTGTGTTTTGGGAAATCACTGTCAATGGAAGAAAAGAATAAAATCAGATAGAAGTTGATTTGATTGACAGATGCACAGGGGTATTATCATGTCAGTGTCAAGTCTTTGAAGTCTTTGTCTAGTTCTTGGTGTCCTCAGAACTATCTTGTTATCTCTCTGTATATTTGGTTCTGTGAACCTGTCTAGTTAAATGGGGCAATGAGTTCTTTCATTGTGATACATATATCATTCAAGTTGTAGATATATCTTGAAAAAAACCCTGCAAATAGAATGAGGTACCATGCTTTAGAGTTCAAAACTGGTTCATTTCAGGTTAATAAAGTCCGGATCAATTGTATTGTGAATGTGGAATTAGAGTTAAGTAACCCCTGTGTGTATGAGTGGTGCCTTGATTTTATGGACCAATTTCACACACCAAGCAGTTCCTTGGAGGACTTGTGCTGTGGGACAATGGTCTGTACCCTGTCAATTGTATTTTAATAAAGTGCTGATTGGCCAGTAGCCAGGCAAAAAGTATAATGGGGCGACTAGGCAGGAAGCAGAGGTGGGGCAATGAGAACAGGAGAATTCTGGGAAGAGGAAAGACGCAGTCTTCAATGGTCACGTAGACTCAGAGGATGCAAGATGTGACTGCCTTGCCGAAAAAAGTTACCAAGCCATGTGGCTAACACAGATAAGAATAATGGGTTAATGTAAGATGTAAGAATTAATTAATGAGAAGCCTAAGTTACTAGGCCAACCAGTTTATGATTAATGTAGACTCTGTGTGTTTATTTGGGACTAAATGTCTGTGGGACCTGGTAGGACAGAAACATCAGTCAACAGACTTGGAAGATAATTGTAGGGACATTAGAAGGTTTTTTTTTTTAAATATGTTTATCAGGGGTTCTGATAAAAGGAAATTCTTACTATCAAACAGCATTACCTAAAATTGTTGAAGTAACACTATTCATTTTTGGTGGGAAAACTGCCTGTATCCAGCATAATTCTTGGTCGTGTTTGAGCCCCATCTTCTTCATTCATTTCTTCATGGGCTCGATCTGTGAAGATTGGCTTAGTGTTTCCTGTGTACTAGCCTGACACATTTCAGTGTCTGGGACATGATCTGTTGAAAGCTCAGCTTCTTTGCTTCTGTTGACCTTTAATCATTTAGAACACCAAATGCATGGCTGCTAAGGGAAGGGCCTTGGCTATGTGAGAGTCTCACAGAAGGAGCCACAAAAACCAGGAGACATGCCGAGTAACACGAACTGAATATTTACAGTGTACCTTTGACACAGCATGACATGCCCTCTCTCTATCTGGGAGTTCATAATCTCCTGGAAGCACCAATAAAGCATCTATTTTGGGGTCACAGCAAATTATTAGGAAGCCAGCTGCTGGGCTTGGCTACACAGGGTTCTCTCTTAGATACAAATCAGACCAAAGAAAATGATATATTTTGAATATTCAGACAATGTCAAAGCAACAGAAACCTCTTTTAATAGACAGGGAAGCATATTTATTGCTGAACAAAATTTGTAGGATTGTTACTGAAACTCTTTCTATGAACGTACTATTTCTCTGTGCTCTCAGAATAAGATTGCTTATACCAATTAAATTTTCTAAGCAAATTTGCAAATTTACTACTTTATTCATTAGTTTGATCATTTGTTTTGTGTTTATTCCTCATGGTATGTAGTAATGTGTTTACTCAACAAAGCCATACAGAGCTGAAAGCTGAAGGGAGATGAGGTATGTCATACAAAGGGTTTCAATCCCATTTTCTTTTCTTGTAGAATGGGAATTAAAATCTGTACCTCACAATACCAGAGGAGCCTGTTACACAGGAGTGAAATAAAGACCCATGAACGCAAGGTGGCATAAATAAATTATCAAATAAACAAAGAGTGGAAGGAATAGAGTGGAGGAAGTCTAAATAATAGATGGAGAATGAATTATATGAATGGAATCGCCATTAGAAAGTCGCCAGTCTAGCTTGTTACCGGGATCTGAGGTGCATTTTGTTCATTGCTCTACGGAAAGTATGAAAGATGGGAGATGGTGAGAAAAAACTGATGTAGTCAAGGCTGACCTGGAGGAGGCCTGGAGTCTCCATCTGCAAGAGTCAGAGAGTGTTAAGAGTTTTTGTATTGGACACAGGGGTTTATAGAGAGGAAGTAGGTGAGAATCCTTGGGCTGGCTGAGGCCCTGCTCTTCAAATGACCTCCTCCTCTTTGAAGTGGAGTTAGATCTCCTTCATTATCCAACATTTGTAGTTTCATCTTAGACAAGCCAATTCACATGAACATGAGCAGATTAAAAGGGGATTGTGGATGGATCCTTAAAAGACAAAGGCAAGAGGAAAGAAAGCAGAAGTGAAGCCCCTAATTAGTTACCTATACCATTTCTCCTCTGTCAAAGCAAGCAACTTACCACTGAGCTCTCTGTTCTCGACATTGCTGTCTGTTCACTGTACACATTGGTTTCTGCATACACTGTGACATTCCCCACTGACAGTCCTTCAGTCTATTTCAGTGGGATTGAGGACAACATTTTTGTTGTTTCTTCTTTCTGCTGAGTGAGTTGAGTCTGTGGATTTGAGGAATGGGAAGTCTTGATGATAGGTGCAGGTAGGACCTGAAGAGGACCTAAGAACATCTCCTGGTGGTCATATCACAACAGGTGTAACCACCCTGAGTTAATAAACTGAAACTTAAGGAAAGACTTCTCTTCAGACAACAGGATTCGATGGGGATAAGAAGTATGAGAGAAAAGTGAACCCTGTATAAAGACCCTTAAGTGGATGCTAAAACTCTTTTAAGTAGTCTCTCTCCAAAAATGGTTATTGGATTTATAACTTTAATGTGTTTATAAACTATTCAATGTTTTCATTTCTGCCAGGTGCAGCTTCCGTTCTGTCCCCTTGAAAGCTGGATGGACTGAAAATCTTTATAACAAACCACAGGGAGAGAAAGTCTGCATCACTTTGCAGTGGGGACAGAGTTAATCGAGTCCTCAAGCCAGGCTCATGGCTACTGAGTCAAATGGATTCAGCATGTGCACCTCAGCTGATGCACTGAAGAGAGCACATCTGTGTTTTTCTCCCCAGCATATAATCTTCACCAAACCCTAGGACACCTCCTAAGACAGCAGACAGACAAAGGGGCATTCTGCAAATATTTGACTAGCAGTCTTCAATGCCCAGGATATGGGGAAAAAAAGATGAAAAGAAAAAGATTAGAGATTAAGGAACATACGTGCCTCATGGTGTTCCATGCTGAATCCTAGAACTGAAGACAGATAGGTAGACACTAGAAAGTTTTGTGAAATCTGAATATAATCTAAACTTTAGTTAGTGACATTACACCAATAATAATCACTTATTCTCATGAAGTGTGCACTACTTATGTAAGAGGTTAACACTGAGGAGTTATTCTGAATTCTCTGCATTATGTTGGTAGCTTTTTGTAAATAGAAATCACATCAAAATAAGTTCAGAAAGCATTTTCAATAATACTTGAAAATACATATAGAGTATCAGGTATCGCTTTGAGAGGAAAACAGCTGAAATTTGTTTTTGCTGTGGGGAAACAGAAGCAGAAGAGAGTAGGGTGACTGTTGGGGAATGTAGGAATGCAGGAGATATTTTCAGAGACATTCTGAAAAAGTCAAAGTCGTTCCTCCTGCCTCTTAGAGATCTGTCTAGCTCAAGGCAGTGTTTTTAGCTGGCATGGCCCCATCGCATGTCCCTGAAAGAACAAGAATGCTGTTCACGTGGTTCAGGTCGTGAGGCCAGTAGGATGTCCAACAGAAGGGAAAAGGGATTAGAGCTCTCCAGCCCAAACCACGCTTAAAATGGGTAGGACAGCCTCAACTGTATTCTCACAAGGGTGTGGGCCAAAGTCAAGGTTGGTCAGGGGGATGGGCGAGGGGAAGTCTTGAGGGGCCCAGAATTAGAATCCACCCGGAAGAGATAAGAACAGCTCAAGTGAAGGATTTGGCATTTGGAGCAACTCTGTGATTTTGTGAGTTTCCCCAAAAGTCAAGGAGTGCTCCTTGCCCAGGTCTGAGTTCCTATGAAGAAGCTTGGGGCACCCACATCTTTCTCGAAGGTATCCTCCCTCTTTCGAAGAGCCAGCTGATTGGAACCAAGACAAGTGTGAGCTTCCCGCAGAGAAACAGGGAGTTTCCGTTCCTTTTCAATTTTCTTAGGTGTTCTGAGACAGTTTTTTTAAACTTATTTATTTATTTATTTATTTATTTATTTATTTATTTATTTGATGCAGGCTATAATAACTCGCAATCCTCCTGCCTCCTGCCTCCTCTGAGGGTTTGAGCTGGAGTGATTAAGGAAGCTCTCGTGTTAGAACCTGACGGTAATAAGGACAGAAACATTCCTCATCCTGATCCAGAAGTCTTGACTTTTGGCTTAGGCCATCTGGGGACCAGTTAGAGAGTATACTCCACCTGCCTTCCTGTGTGCATCTAAATTGTACGGTTGTGTTGAAGCGAGGTACAGGTCGGGTGCTGTGGTGCTTGTGGGTAACCCCAGGCTTGGAAGGCAGAAGCAGAACGGCTGGGAGTTTGAGGTCAGCCTGGGATTCACAACAAAATTCATTTTCCAAATCGGAAAACCAGACAGATTTGGGATGTGCAGGAAGAAGGAAAGATCAACTGAGGTCCTAGACAATTCCTTAATAGTGGGAACCTTCAAACTGTTTTCTGGGTTAGTCCCTCACAGAAACGAGGTGCTTTAAGGCACCAGGGGCCCCACAGAGTGTAAGATCAGCGGGATCTTTTTCTCCACTTATGGAACTTAGAGGAATGAAGCCCTTCCCTGGCTTCTTCCCACTGATCTACTTGTCCCTAGCTCTAGTTGATTCCAGGGTAATCTCTGTAATGGAGGCCGAGGCCGGCTTCCCGGCCGTGACAGTTTCCAGCAGAAAAATCAGCTTTTCCCAAAGTTGGTAGGTCAGCTGCTTCACTTCATAATGGGCTGGGAAAATGGCAGCCTGTCAAACCTGATGCAAATGATATTTTATAAAAAGTAGTTTAAATTGGCTGAAGCTGTTTTTAGAGTGATCAGTTTTTTTTTTTTTTTAAGAAAAAAATATATATCTGGGGCATGTTTCTTGCTGGAAGGAACACGGCTCCTGGGAAAGCAGATTATGCACAGACGCTTTGGGAGAGCTGCGTAGACAGGCAGGTTCAGTATAAAAAGCAGATGACGACTGGCTAATGTGGGAATATGTAAATGAGATTCATGCTGCCCTCGGTTAATAGGAAGAGACTGGTGAGCTTCTTGGGGAGGAAGTCGAAGCCATATTGAAGTCAATCTACTTGCACACCTTGGAGAAGTCAGCTTTGTTCTTTAGTCTCCCCAGGCAATGCAGGAGTTGCAGGAATTCTGCCCCAAGACACAAGAGACAAGGTTCATGTAAAATATTTGGAATTACAATTTCTCTCTCTTTTAGCAGGTACCTAAAAAGTAAATGCTATTTTGACTCAACAATAAAGGGATTTCAGGAGTAGGGACTGTAACAAGAGACACGATCCTTCTGAATTATGTGGGGACTAGTTCCCCCAAGATTAGATATGCCAGAAACTCAGAATTCCACCTAGGAACTTGGCAGAGTGATTGTATTAATATCCAGACTGCCCCAAAGCCTCCTGTCTCCTTCATCTAAGCAGATCCTGTACTCTCCTGCTCTTGGCCACTCTACATGCACCCAACTAGCAGGTCACAACCCTCTGGGGAGGGTCAAATGATCCTTTCACAGGGGTCACCTAAACCATTGGAAAACACAGATACATGGATATTTACATAATGATTCATAACACTAACAAACTTACAGTTATGTAGTAACAATGAAAATAATTTCGTGGTTGGGGCCATCAGAACATGAGGAAGCATTGGGAAGGTTGAGAACCGCTGCTCTAGAGAGTTCTATGGAAGCAAAAACTCTGACAACCCAGAAGATGCACCGCTAAAGAGAGTAACAGCCTCGCGGCCACACATAAACACCCAGAGCCTAGCTCTAGCATAGCTTAAGTGAGACACAGAACATTGAATGTACACGCTACAATTTAGATGTGAAATGGTCAGCAGAGGCTCATGTACTAAAGGCTTAGTTCCCAGGCATGGTTGGAAAGTGGCTGCCACCTATGAGAGATAGGGCCTCTGGGGTAGTTTCCCAGTCACTGAGGGGGCTCCACTCTTTCCTCTGTTTTTTTTTTTCTTCCAGGCCTTGAGATGAGCAACATTGCCCTACAGTATGCTTCTGATGAGACTGCTATTTCATCAACAATATCTGAAAATAGTCGGGATAGATTATGAACTGAAACCTCCAAAAATGGTGCATTGAAATAAGCCTTTTCCTTTCTAGATGAATTCGTTTCTAGTGTCTGTGACTGTAAAGGGCAGCTTATTATCATGTTCTTATTCCACTTGCTTAGCATAGAGTAGATGGTGAAAGCTTGTGTGAAATCATTAACACATTAAGAATTTAGAGGAACTGGGGGCACTGAGCTCAGTGGCAGAGTACTTGACTCTAATGCATGAAATTGTGGGGAAGGATCTATGTAAGGTTTTCCAAAGGGCTTGAGCACTTGATGCTATCCCAAAGGACCCTAGTTAGGCTCCCAGGATCCATATGGGATGATTCACAACCTTCTGTAACTCTAGCTCTGATACCCTCTTCTGGCCTCCGCAGGTACCCACTTATAAGTAGCATAAGAGAGAGAGACAGAAAGAGACAGAGAAAGAGAGAGAGACAGAGAGAGAGAGAGAGAGAGAGAGAGAGAGAGAGAGAGACAGAGAGACAGAGAGACAGAGAGAGAGAGAGAGACAGAGAGACAGAGAGAGAGAGAGAGACAGAGAGAGAAATAAACATAAAGTAAGTGTTCAGAAAAAAAAAAAGAATTTAGAGGGTGGAAGAAGAGAGGAACACAGAGAAAAAGCAAAGTTATCAGGGCTGGCCCTCAGTAAGTTTTGAAGAAAGGCCTGGGAGCAGTTATAATTGTGTAATTTCTTTAATTAGGGAGAGAATTTTCACCTTAAATATTTTTATAAATGTTTGAGATCATTGACATCTTTCCTATGTTATGTGTTAGAGCAAAACTGTGTTGGAGTTTGCTTAGTTTTATATAATTTTGGTTGTGAGGACCATCTATAATTTGAACTGCATTGCCATGTGGATTTCAGACTAGAAACACTTTACTTGGTTTAATTATTCAGCCAGCACAGCTCACTTGTTTCCTTGGGTGTCTATTTTCTGCTTACTAAGAAGAAGGAACGTAGTTGTACTTTGAATATTGGACAAATATGTGTATGAAAATAAAAGACAGAAAAAGTATGGAGATGTTGGCTGACCATATGGAAGAACTACATCATGAAAGTCCTTCAGTGCCTGCCATGTCCTCACGGAGCTAATGTCTCCTCAATTTTGCAATACATCTAAACGCCAGCCTCTGTTTCTCAGGTCATTTGTTTTGCTATATTCCCAGGCTCTCATCTGCTCTGTTTGGCTTTTTCTCACTTGTCTTGCATGTCTTCCTGTGCTCTGATTCCTTGCCTTTGCCAGACTGTTGGCATCAGGTAGAAGCAAATGTCCTATCTGTGTTTTCTGTGGAGCTTTGCCCACCCAGGCTTCAGAGACAGCGCTTTCATTAAGCAGAAGGTCTTTCAGATGCCAGAATCTTCCTTTGTCCTTTGCATGTCTTCCTCCAGCTTCTTGCCTTCTGTAGTCATAGTTGGCTATCTCCCTTTGCTTTGTTAGATGAAGTGACTCCGCATCAGTGACATACTTTGAACACTTTAGATTCCTTTGTGTTAACTGGACTTTAGTAGTCATTCTTAGAATATACATAGAAGCCTAGTCCCCTGACTCCACTGTATCCATTATAGTACATGATGCCTCTTTCACTAATATGCTTCTGTGTCCTCTAAATCCTGAATTTTGGCTTGCAAATGAAATGCTGTCCACTGGCTCCTGTATTAAATGTTTGGCCCCCAGTTGGTGGCACTGTTTGGGGAACTTCCGATAACACGAGAGGCAGGAACTAGTTGGAGGAAAGATCCCTGGAGAATAACTCTGGAGAGCTTACCTGGTCCTTGTTCTCTTTGTCTCTCTCTCTCTCTGCATCCTGTCTTCCTTGAGCATTAGTAATAATACATTAATAATTTGTAAGCTTGACAGACTTGTCATGTCGTCCTTATACACATGGGGCCAAACAGCCACAGACTGAAACCACCAGTCCAGTTTATTGTTTATCCTTTAAGTTCCTTCATTCAGATGTTTTGTCCCAGTAATAATGAAACTGATATAATTTGTTTCTCTGGCTTGAGGAAGGAAAGCAAGGTTTGGACAAAAACATCATGCCGCCTACTATAAAAGAGCAACATATGTTAGCGTAGCCCGTGAAGTAAGGTATCATTCTTGCTTATTATTTTTAATTAATTAATCGAATTTTTGAGTGTGGATGTGTGCTGTGATATATATGTATGTGTATATGGGTGCATACGCATATGGCGGTCAGGGATCAACTTTGCTATCTTCTGCTATTTCTGTCCACTTTTTTTTTTGAGGCAGGATCTCTCACTGGACCTATTTGTTGTTTGGGTTGAAATGATTGAATAACAAGGTTGTACCTGTCTCTAACCCTGACCCCCTATACCAGGATGAGAAGTATGCACCACCATGACCATAAGTTTTGTAGTTGCTGGGGATCCAAACTCAGCTCCTTGTGCTTGCATGGGTACTCAGAAAGTCTACTAAGACTTGGAAAGTTTCTAACATGTTCCCAGAAATTTGTAGAGGCAATACTAAAATACAGATGTCACTGCTTTTCTTTCTCTGTCCCTCCTGCCCTGCACTTACTACACTCCTCAAAGCAAGGATGACTTCTTATCTTAATTTGTTTCCCTCAACATTTATCCCATCACTGGCTATATTTTGAGATCAGTCGTAATGCTCTGTGTTATGGACAGCTGAGTCCTCCATGGAAAGTCCCTGTGAATCATTCTTTATTCAGTGCACAATTTCCAAGGATAATCCATCCCACAAACTATTTTCTAGTGGTTTCCAATCATTTTATAAAGCTAAAAAAAGCACAATCAAGTTAAAAAAATTTCATATGCCATGGCTCTCTCAGAAAAGATGTGAGAATTTGGCTAGTGTTTCGAACTATTCACTTGAAAGATCTCTTGGAATACAAAAGATAGTTCATCTCATGTTTTAAATAGGCAAATTCTGAAAGATGGTGAGCATGAGGTCATGTTGGGGGTTTCTTTAGCACCAACAGACGGAAAGGTGAGCTGTTCTCCAATCCACTACAGATTGTAGATGTTGCCAGCTTCTAATCTGTGGATGGCATTGGTGGCACTGATTTGGATCTTGTGGGATAGGGTTATCCCAAAGTGTTCCCTATTTCTCAACTTTATTTCTAGATCTTTCAGATCATGTTTTTGATTTTTTTTTCCTAATCAAATTTGTTCTTTTATCTCTGGACTTACTTAGTTTGCTTCATCAGGTGAGATACCCCAAATTAAATGAAGTAATACCTTGTGTTGTGTTGATATTTTGTTTGAGCTCTAACAAATAAAGTCTGGAGGTCTGTACAGTCACACAGGAAGTGATATGGTTGGATAGAGAGAGGAAGTCATAAGGTGGGGTGGAGACAGGAGTTTGGCCTCTTTTCAGTCTGAGAGTTACAGAGGTAAGAGCTCTAACAATCGGCCGCTCTGCTTCCCTAGTCTTTCAGCTTTCACTGAAAATATTTGACTCCGGGCTTCTATTATTAAGATCAATTAGAATTCACGCTACAGTACCTCTCCAGAAATATTACAATATTTTCAGGAATGCATCTACATGTTAAAAAGAGTATAAGGAGAATACACCTTTGATCCTAGTAAGTGAACATAATCTGAAACTTTTTTGTTGCATGTGGCTGATAAGAAGGTTGTCTTTGGCTAAGTACCTGTAGATTTTAAGTTGGGAAAAGGAAAAATTATCTTTTTGGCTCCATATTGTATCCACTGCATATTGAGTATTGACAGTACACCTTAATTTATAATGATAGAGTAGTGACTGCGAGCTGAAGAGATAAGGGGAAAAGGTTCAAGTCACAGATGTTTATCATGACCTCTTCTGTCTCCTTGAAGACAGTACTCTTTATTTCTGGCCCCATTTGATTCATTAACTTCATCACTGCTTAGCATCAGCCACACATCTACCTGTTACTCCTTCCTTGTATTCGTTCTCTGGCAACTCACCGTGCTTTAACCTCACATGGCAATCTACACATTGAGAAATGACCCCTGACATTCTGTATATGTAACAGGTAGGCTTATTCAATTTTACCTGTCACCCCCTATCATTTCACCTAATAGTGTGAGAGTCTATTTGCCAGACAATTGCAGTTTGGACTACAGTTTTGAATAATGTCACCATAGATAGGTTTATTCAGCCTCTGGGGATGGCATCCCTTAATGGCTCTCCGAATACTCTAGTGTTTATTTTTTTCTTCACTGCCAAAGTGCTTGCTCATTCATCTGAACCATCAACTTCCCCAACAGTTTATCTTTCAAAATAGCATCTATTGTCCCTTTGAGTCCCCTGAGGACAGGAAGGTAAAAAGCAAATTTCCTTTTCTATAACAGTTAAGTGTTAGGAGAGGTTTCCCTGACCACATCTCGATGTGAAGTGATGTTCCATAACTTGGTTCAAAGTTATGAAATCCACACACCCGAAATTCATGATACTTCCATAACTCTGACTAAAAAAACAGAATGATGACCAATAAATTCTTTTCTGATAGGTAGTAAGATCCATCCAATTGACATTTGTCACAAACCATTATCCATCTGCAGTAATCTTTGCTTTCACTTGAATGCTAAATGCTCCGGACCAACTTAAAATGCACTTCATCCTTAAGAAGTTCACAACCTAATCCAAACATGAAACAAGTCTGTCGTCTACCCACTAATCCAATCTGCTGTATCAGAGTATTAAATGACTAAGAGCCAGGTTATATTCTTGAGGGATTACAGTATAGTAAGGGCATGTGGTCATATGCAAAAAATGACTTGAGTGTCTTGGGGCAAGATTTACATTGCACATTCTCTAGTCTTGAATATTCAATTTCAAATCCATTTTCCTCTTATTTACCCACTCTCATCTCAACTTATTTCTTCTTATGTCTTCTTTAAATAATGTTATTTAGATCAAATATCAACTTTACTTATTTCTCTAGAGACAAATTATGAAAGATTGTAAAGTGAATTTGAATGTTAAATTAAATAAAGGGGGGAGACGGGTGTAAATAAGGGCATCATAAACACCCCAGAGGACAGGTGTGCTTCTCATGAGAGCTTTTGCATTATAAATGTTTTCCTAACTGTATTAAGGATTTTTCTGACTTCTGAAGTCAAACCATTTGAAGGATTTAAAAGATCATGAGAAAATACATTTATATGCTTTGTTCATAAGGACTTCTTCTTCTTCTTCTTCTTCTTCTTCTTCTTCTTCTTCTTCTTCTTCTTCTTCTTCTTCTTCTTCTTCTTCTTCTTCTTCTTCTTCTTGTTATTAAAAATTTCCCCCTCCTCCCCTACTCCTATTTCCCTCCCCCATCCTCCCACATCCCCTCCCCCTCCCTCTCCAGTCCAAAGAGCAGTCAGAGTTCCCTGCCCTGTGGGAAGACCAAGGTCCTCCCCCCTCCATCCAGGTCTAGGAAGGTGAGCATCCAAACAGACTAGGCTTCCACAAAGCCAGTACATGCAGTAGGATCAAAACCCAGTGCCGTTGTCCTTGGCTTCTCAGTCTGCACTCACTGTCTGCCATGTTCAGAGAGTCTGGTTTGATCAAATGCTCCATCAGTCCCAGTTCAGTTGGCCTTGGTGAGCTCCCATTAGATCAGCCCCACCGTCTCAGTGGGTGGGTGCACCCCTCGCGGTCCTGACTTCCTTGTTCATGTTCTCCCTCCTTCTGCTCCTCATTTGGACCTTGGGAGCTCAGTCTGGTGCTCCAATGTGGGTCTCTGTCTCTATCTCCATCCATCGCCAGATGAAGGTTCTATGGTGATATGCAAGATATTCATCAGTATGGCAATAGGATAGGGCCATTTCAGGCTCCCTCTTGTCAGCTGCCCAAGGAACTAGCTAGACACAATGTTTATTTTTATTAAGTTCTATACAAAAACTGTTTTCAGGAATCTTTCAAAGTTTGTTATGAAAACTAGCTATCTCTACTACATGATCTTGATTTTCATTTTTCAAGGCAACTTCTGCCAACAGAAGTTGCTTCTATCTATACCCTGTATTACTATCACGGCTGAAGTTGGTTCTATCTGTACCCTGTATTATTACCACGGCTGAAGTTGGTTCTATCTGTACCCCGAATTACCATCACAACTAAAGTTGGTTCTATCTGTACCCTGTATTACTACCACAACTGAAGTTGGTTCTATCTGTACCTTTATTACTACCACAACTGAAGTTGGTTCTATCTGTACCTTTATTGCTACCACAACTAAAGTTGATTCTATCTATACCCTGTATTGCTTTCATAACTGAAGTTGGTTCTATCTATACCCTGAATTGCTATCACTACTTGTTTGTTGCTTACTGCTACTGTCCCTCACCTTCCAACCTTAGCACTTCCCTCTTCTCCCTTTCCCAACAGCAAATGAGAAGTTACTTCTTTAATCTACTATGCCACACTTCCAAAACGATTTCCATTGGTCTTGGCATGGTAGTGTATGCCCTTACCCCCAGCTCTCTGGAAGCAGAGACAAGTAGGTCTCTGTGAGTTCGAGGCCAGCTCTACATGGTGAGTTCCAGGACAGTCAGAAATGAGCCCGTGTCTTAGAAAGAAACAAAACACAATAATTACATATTGTGTACAATTCAGGGAGAAATTTCTGCAAGCTTAACCTTTTATTCTTTCTATTAAATATTTTAAAGGCAGGCTGCCACAACTGTTCTGTCCAGCAGTTATTTTTCCTCTCTCAGTGTTCCCTTTGCATGACAATTTCCTAATTTTCTAAGCCTGACAGTGAGTGCTTTCATTTGTTTTCATTTTACCCATGTTATTTTCTCTATTTTAGTTTCTGCCATTCAAGTAGAGTTGCCTATTTACTTATATTATTGGTTTCTATTTTTTGTGCTTTTCAGTTTTCTGTATTTCCTTGATTCTTTGGCATATTTAAGAACCTGGAAACTCCATTTGTATGAACTTCTCACTCATTATCTTTTTTGACTAGTGCTACGTTGAGGACCCATCAATATTATAGTTGAGATGTTGTCTTTGGGACTGATTAGATTCCCAAAGGTAGAAATTTTCAGTTTTCTCTTGGGAAGGTTAAAACTTTCTAATATGACTGTAAAGCTTTGGCAGGACAATGGCTGGGACAGGAATGAAGACAGTACTATC
>NW_026067934.1:4945770-4946816 GCF_014885135.2 Alexandromys fortis | reverse complement strand
GGCTTTCCCATTTCTTCTATTTTGGTTATCATGTTTCTCCCACTAACTGTGCTAACTGTGCTTGCTGTGTCCAGATCAGAGATAGCCTCTTTTCCTTGCTAGAGATCAGATCTCTAGTCTAGTCTTCTGATGGGGTGAGGCATTCAGAGTTAGAAGGCATAAGGCTCCAAAATGCCTTATAAAAGAACTCCAGTATATAGCCCATTGAAAATTTCCTGTCTTCTCAGTGAGTGCTATATGGAAGCAGAGATGACAATGTTCAGGTCTTCTCTGCCACCTCCCATCTTTCACTGCACTTGGTCCAGCCACATTACTGATTCTGGCCTGTTGACACTCAAGACCTACTCAGTAAATATCAGCAATGAGTTCTTCATCCAGATGAACACCTAGGATCATAGGTTGGGGTGATAAGAATGGCTTTCCCTTACTTCAGGTCTTCACAGAATATTATGGGGTTCAGTCCAGACTTTCTGATGCAAATGGCAATGTCTACATTTAAAAGCAGAAGCCTCAATAAGCTATAAAATAGACTAAAGTATATATCTTTAGGACCTATATATGACCCAGACAGGGTATCAGGGCTTAGGAAAGGCTTCTCTGAGGAATGGGGAATTATGCCTCTAAGTTCCTTAAGACAAAGAGGCAGTGATGTGATTTTCTATTTCTATCTCAAGAAGAAAGAAATCCAATGACATATATCAATCCACACAGAAAAATAAGATGGGCTTTCCCCTCCTCTGCAATAGCCATGCCAACCATATAAGTAAGTGGGCATTCTGAGGGTGGATTGGAATAAAGCAATTCCAGTGACAGGTAGAGGACTGGTTTAATGTTAAACCCTCAGCTTCTTCGAGTCTGTGTTTCTATTGACCTGGTCAGTTGTTTGATAACTATCCACCTGTAAATAACACTAGGTCAGACAGAGTCTATCTCAGATTGCAAAATCTCAAAAGAGGTAGTGTAATGCATACTACCATGCCTGGAATACCTTAGATTTTAATAAATATTTATTAAGTTGAAAATGTGGGTTCATTATTTAGAAAGTA
>NW_026067934.1:4891105-4945708 GCF_014885135.2 Alexandromys fortis | reverse complement strand
ATATATCAAGCATTCGAGGGCATGGAACACTGTCTAGTGTATTTGGAAATGACAAGGCTGCATGTTTGGAATCCCAAGCAGTTTCATAAATGAGCAAAGGCAAGGAAAATATTTGGATCTGAAAGCAATCAAATTGAACATATGTACTTTTGCTTCTGTGTCTCAATGAAGTGGGGATATAAATCTGGGCAAATCAAGCTAGTAAGCAATTACATACAACATATTTCTGAATAAACTGTTGAGACTAAATTTACTAAATTGTTCAGTCAAAATTTCTTTCCTATTAACAGTTTGAGTGACAGCTTAGAATCCAGATTTTCTAGGTTTTATATATTATGGGACAAACAATATATTGATTGTATTCAACCAGTTATATTGTCTTCATTTGAATTCAGTGGTAATTTTGTGCTTAATTTGTAAAACTTATGTAAAGCACTAGAAGACTCATGTGTGATGAGCCCGTGTGTGGTCCTTTGAAGAGTGTATGTCATTGTTGAAAAGGAAATACTGAAACTGGTTCCATATGCAGGCATTTGTTATTTGCCACCCACCCAGTGTTCGGCTGATTGTGTGAGCCTTGATGTCCTTTTAGTTGGATGCAAGGATGGTTTGCTAATGGGGTCTGCTTGTGTTGCATATCAGGTAAGAAGTAACAGTGGAGGCAGTGAGAGAAGGGTTCCTACTGAGGACCCTTCACTGCGTTTTTGATCTCTGGGCAATGCCTCCTCCATCTTCCAGTCGCTCAGAACTCTCAACACTCTCTGTATAAATACATTACTGTCACTAATCTTGCAGCATGTTTGCATGTCCACAAGTATGAATGTGATGTGTCTCTGTCACAGAGCACACGAGGAGGTCAGAGGACAACACTGCACATGGGTTCTTGATTTTTCTTGTTTGTTAGATAGTATTTTGTTGCTTGTCACTGTATATGCCAAGCTATGTAGGCCCAAGCTTCCAGAAATTCTGTGTCCATCTCCTGTCTCATCATAAGAGCACTGAGATTACAGCCCCCTATTACCCTGTCTGGATCTTATATAGGTCCTAGAAATCTACACTCAGTCCTTACTCTTGTTCAGGAAGCACTTTGCCAGGCCATATTCTCAGACATGCTTTTTATTATTATTTTAGGTCTGTCTTTACATAAGCTTTTAGAATAATTCCCATTTGCCTCCCTGAATACTCACTTGTAGTCAGAGGCCACTCATTTGTTCCTGGCTGTCCAGACTCCAAATAATCACACAGAAACTATATTATTTAAATCACTGCTTGGTTAATCACTTAAGCTTATTGCTAGCTAGCTTTTATATCTTTGGTTAACCCTTTCTTTTAATCTGTGTATTGCCAGGTGGCTGTGGCTTACCAGCAAGGGTCCGGCGAGTCTGTCCCCAGCAGTGGCTGCATGGCTTCTCATGACTTGGCCTTCTTTCTCCCAGCATTCAGAAGTTTTCCCCACCTCGCTCTACTCTGCCCTATCACAGGACAATGCAGTTTCTTTATTCATTAACCAGTAAAAGCAACACATATACACAAGGACTTCCCACACCACTCATTGAAAAAAAAAAAAAAAAAAAAAAAAATAGAATACTTTAAGATTAAGACAAAAGATTGTCTATGGCTTTTGGAAAAGCATTCTATATGTTTTATATTTTCTAGACGCTTTATGTCTATGTCTTTTGTATTGTGGTTTTCTAAACAAATTGATTTACTCTTATTTGGAAGTCATGCATGCGATTAGATAGATATTTCCAAGCAATAAAATAGTCTTCAATGTTAGTCTACTTTATAATTTGTACACAAATCACAATTTTAATATTTTCACTCTTTTAATAAGAAAATGTGATTTATTTTTTAAGTATTCCTGAAAGACATATAGGTGAGAGCTTAACAAGACACCCCAAACTTAGTGACTCCTGTTCAAGGATCTTGTGTGGCCTAGAGGAAATCTTTTGTTTCAGGGCCTTTGTCATATCCTTTGCCACAAAATAGCAGCTGGAAGGTAGGATTGTATTAGAGGGTCAAATTAAATTACTTCCCCTTTCACCCTGCAATAAAAACTTACTCCCTGGGGTCACAGTTTTACTTTATTCATTTTTCTCCTATATGTTTTGTAAAATTCAACACTTATACGAAGCTGCTAAAAGTTTATCTAAAAGATACTCTACTTTCAGGGACCTAGAATTCCCAACTCAGCTTCTGTTCTGGGAACCATCCTCTAATGGTCACAGAAATGGAAAACATGTCCCCTGCAGACTTTCAGATAAACCAATCCCTCCTTGCACTGGGTACAGAAATACCTGCTTTCAAAGGGACCTTTCAAAATTACACCATGCTTGCACTTCAGGCTCCTTCTTAAATCCCGGTAAATGGCAGCGTGCTCTCTTTGAATGGGGGCAAACTTCCGCTGTTAAAAGACATTCATGTGGCAGCCCCCGTGCTGTCTCTTATGAGTCCTGCCAATGCTTTGATCATTTTAAATCTAAAAAGGGCTTAAAGTGGCTTTGTTAAAACCCTCTCTATGAAAAGCCGAAATCCTTCAATAAGTCAGAATGAGATGCTGCTATATAAAGACACAGCAGTTACATGATTCTCCTTGTAGGAAATACATCAACTAAACTCTACCATATTACATTTGAGGGAAGTTTTTTATGTATACGTTTGAAATATCAGAGGTATGAGAACATAAGTTTTAATTATACACATTGAGAAATGGGGTACAAGTCTTTGCCTTGCATGGAGGCAGAGCCAACACTACCTCGATGATTCAGTTGAAATAGCAATGAACAAACCAACACCCTAAGCAAACTGTACCCAAATTTTCCTATGGTACTTGACATTCTTTTATTAAAGAATTGCTCATGGGTAGATGAATTATAGTCCCCTTTACAGATACAAATACCTCTAGCAAAAAACCCACAGAGGTTAGTAATTTTAGGATTCAATAACTTTGAATCAATTAATAAATTCTTTCTATGGGGTTATTTATACCACAGGACAGAATAAATTAAGGAAGCAGAACACTTCTGCCAGACAAGGGAGGGGCAGAAATCACATGAGAGGGAATGAAAAAACCCCGTGAGTCAGGCATTTTCTTGCCATTGGAAGTTGTGCAAGCATGATACATGATCTGAGCAAATCCTCACCCAACCTCTGGTACTGGCCAACCTCGAATGCAGAGGTAGCCTCCCCTGCCTTCCCACACAGTGCTCTTGTCAGTGTACCTTCTCAGAATCCCTTTCGAACTGACAGGAGGAAGCCACCAGCAAAGAGAGTAGCTTACTTTTTTCAAATTGTAAGTTTAAGTAAGGATGAGAAGGCCATCCTACTCTAGAAATTCAATGGCTTTGTTGCTGTCTTCAGAGTGAAACTAAAAGCTGCACTCACATTTTATCTCTTTGTTTTTCTCAAAGAAAGCCGTTTGTTTGGTCGTCTTCCAATTTCTATTTTGCATGCTCTGGGTTACTTTGGAGAGATGACTTGGGGGACACTTTGATGGGCACACTTGTTTATGGGCCTTCTTTCCTTCCTTAAAGACAAAAGAAAACCATCAATGATGTTCACATCAATAATCCTGAGATGTCAAGAAAACACCAAATCATACTCATTGGTCTATATATGTGATGGAAAAATTATGTGTTTGTATTTCAGGAGGATTTTTAATATGTTTAAATTTCTAAGAATTGGTGACTAGATTCATGAAGGTTAATCCATGCTTTGACATGCTACTTCATTACTTAAAATACCCATGAAATATTTGGCATGGTTCTTACTATCAACGTTTGTTTAATGAAATTGGTATATGTTAAACAACTTCTAAATGTTGGGCATGGTTTCATGAACTAGAGTTGAAGGAGGGAACAAGATCATGTGAGACAAATGGAAAAAAATGAGTCAAGTGTACTACTGAGACTTCCAGGACTGCAGGGTTGCAGACAGATGGGTAAGCAGGAGCAAACACAGGTATTGGAGGAGTTTTCAGTAAAGGTGCTTTTAAATTCCTAAAGAGTTTAAACTTAAATTTTAAATGTTCTAACTTATTTTCTTGAAATTTCTATTTATTCCCATGTCATTTTCAATTGCCTTCTATCATCTGTCTATTTGTGCTCCATCCATCCATCCATCCATCCACCCACCCACGCACACATCCACCTACTCATTCATCCACCTACCCATCCACTCAACTGTCTATTTTCCCACCCATCTCTATATCCATTCGGTGATTAAAAAATACTCTAGTGCTAACCCTATATAGAACACCAGATTGGGTTCTGTTACTTTAATGGCAAAAAAACAAGAAGAAAAAAACAAAACAATGACAACAACAACAACAAACAAAACAAAGAATATATCCTTCCTGGAAATGAAATAATGTTTGTTTCAAAGTCCTCCAGAAGAGGAAGGACAAAAGTCACATGGCAGGCTGCCCATTGCAGATCTTCTCTGTGGAAGTGGTACTCAGGTTTGAAACCTGATACAGCAAAAAAAGGCAACCAGAAAAGACCATAAAGGAGATCTCAGCTGGGCAGGTTCAGCATGGGCTAATGCAAGAACACCAGGAAGTTCAAGGATGTAAGGGTCCCAGAATACCAGGTCAATAAGTGTGGTAATCATACAGGACTGGGGACTTGAGCAGATGTGAGTCATGTTGAAGGGATTGGATCAGATCATAAGAAAACTACTGGAATGTTTTTACGTGATGTGATTTCTGTTTATACATTTATAATTTACATGTACAGCTATTATTCAACATACCTTGTGGAGAATGATCTGGAAAGGAAGAACAGTGACAAGAGACTCCTTAGAAACTTGAGCAACAGGCCAGGCGGAGACATCACAAGGTTTTCACTCAGCGAAGCCATTAGGACACAGAGTCTATAGCAATAACTTGATTTCTAACTGACATGCCCTTTTCTTTGGGTTTAGAGACTTGAATCAACTGAGCAGTGGCATTTGACTTGTCTCTGGGATCACTTTAACTCAGTAAACTGTCAGAGCTAGTGTCGAGTTCAACCCACACTGAGATTTTCTTTCTTGAATGTTCAACAGCTTCTCCCTCTTTTCTCTTCCTTTTAAAAATCTTTTTTAAAATTTGTTTTTCATTTATAAATTTTCTACAAGAAATATTTGCTATCTCATCCCACACCAACTTGGCCAATTTGTGTTCAAAGAAAGAGTTTCCCATAGTCTCAGCTCATCAACTCCAACAGTAGAGGCTGGCCACAGTGTGCACAAGGGGCAATGGAGGACTATTCTTATAGGACCAAATTACATCTAGCATTTAAATGCATGCCTGAAAATAGATAGATGGTAAGAATTATACTTGAATGTCAAGGGAATATGAAGTTAAGGGGTAAACTTTGACATTGGAGAGACAATTGCTGTAGGCAGAAAGAGAGTTGGCCCTGAACTAGATATCATCATTCAGGAGTCAAGTCTGAAGATTAGGAAAGAACCAAATCCTATTTTCCCTTCAAAGATAAAAAGAGGAGTAGATATCAAGGATGCAAAATTCTGACAGTATGTGTTTGTCAACACAGGAAGCCATAGCAAAATACCATGAATTGGGCATTTAACACCAGATACTTATTTTCTCATAGCTTGAGAGGCTGGCAGTCCAAGATAAGAATATAGATGGTGGGCTTCTGGTGAGGACTAACATCCTATCTATAAACTTTTACCCTTTTCTGTTTCAAGAGGCAGGGGAAGGAACCCAAGAACCTCACCTGAATAACTCTCATGATTCCAGGTAATATCATATTATATTGGGGCTGTTAGGGGATCAGTAAATCAGTCTGAGGAAGACATAATTCAGTCTGTAGCAGATTGTATCAGATATTCCATTTCTTATCATAGATGTTTATAGTTCATTTTCATAAAATGTTTAAAACATGAAATGTATATGTGTTACCTTACTGCATGTAATATACTATCATACTTATTTGAGCTATCTTATCCATGAGATCAAGTTCCATAAGCATAGTGTCTGAGTCCTTTCTTCATTGTTCTGTTGGTAGATTTTTTTAAAAAAATTGTTGGTGTTCAGTACATGACTTCCTGGTATAAATTTATGCTAAATTTTTTCTTATTCATATTTTGAGATAATAGATGAAATTTTTATCCTTTAAAAATGTTTTCTAAAACATCAACCTCCTTGCTTAATAATATTAAAAGTATTTGACCTATAAAATAATATAAGGGGGTGTTTAAAGCCTCCCTTTTCACCTACATTACGGGCAAACTTCCAAACATTAATATAGTTACATAAAACTCACCTAAGATTGTTGTTAATGTATTCAACTCTAAGAGTTGCTTGTAGTCGTTTAGGTAAAGCCACTTTAGCCAGGGATGTAGGAGTCTCTGCAATCCGATCCAACTGACTCTCTAATTTTTCCCACCCATTTTTCTTGAACATCTGGCTTTACTAAAAACTGATGGTTTATTCATTCCAAAACATGCCCTACAGTGCTAATCTTGCTGCCTTCCTCAACCTGGTGACTGCATTCTTTGCTAAACCCTTCCAAGTTTCTCACACAACAACATATTTAACTCTCAACATGATCCTAAGAGATGAATAGTAACCTAAAAATTTTACTGAAGACACCAAGATAAGACAACATATTCAAGATGGTTTTGTAACTCATGAACCTGTCTACATCCATAAGCCTATATTCCCCATCCTTATTTCTGTCCCTATCTTTATGGTGCCTTTGGATCACATTTCTTTCACAATGACTTTGCTAAACTTTCTAATTAAGGAAGTCTTCTATCCTAATGATAATTGGTGTTCTAGACTGAAGATGTAACTGGAAAGTTGTCAAACTTTGACTAGAGAGTCTCAGTTGGTATAGAAACTTTGATTTCAGTGATATCTTGCTCAGCCTAGATATAGTGGGGAGGGCCTTTGTTCTACTTCAAAGCAATGTGCTAGACATTGTTGACTCCCCATAGGAAGCCTTACCCTCTCTGAGAGTGGATGGGAGGGTGTGGGAGGGGATTAGGTGGAGGGAGCAGGAGGAGGGGGGTGGAAAATGAGAAAAGATAGTTTTTTAAAAAAATAAATTAAAATAAAAAGAGAAATTTGATTTCTACGTAGTCAAGTTAGAGCCCAAGTGACTAACCTATTGGTTTAAGGCAGTAAGTTGAATGTTGGAGCTGAAATCACAGTTTGGTTGAGACTCAGTCCATTCCTTTTCCATTTTTACTCACTGAGGCTGAGAAGTGTTTGAGAGGAATGCAGGGAGAACAGTTGTCAGCGAAGAGACAGGGTGGGGAAGATTTGAGAAGTTTGTGAAGTTTTGGGCTCCTTTCTTCCCTTTTATTTTGCCATCACCTCTTCCTGCTCCTTACCTCCCATTCAAGACAATGTTGGAGTCTAGGAGTCTACAGTAGTGTCCTATGTGAGAAGTTGGAACAGGAAAGGCAAGAGCTGGTGGCAGATGCAAGGTAACAGTTTTGCTTCGACTGCCAGCAGCATTTATGTTCTTCACACCACTAAGTGGAATGTTTCAAATGGGGGATGGGAGTGCTCTGCCCCCAATTGTGCTGGTTTAACTGCACAGAAGACACATCACGGCATCTATGCTCCACATGAAGAATGCTTTAGAAGGCAAACCCTAAATTGGAGGTTTGCCTTCCTTTACTAATTCTGTAGCACAGGTGATGGGAATAATGTTGATTTTTTTAGGTAGTTCATCAAGCTCCCCAAAGAAAGACATAAATGTAATTCTAGTATCCTATAGATAGTATGATAAATGGATGAAATATTTTAAAACTTGGTATACATATTTAGCAACTGAGAGGACCACACCACTTTTAAAAGAAAGTCAGTCGTGCTCCTGTAAGTAACCACAATAAACTCAGGGGCTCACCACACTACACTTGTGTAGACTGACTTCTTTAGTCTGCCATCAGGGCCAGACTAAAAGAATAAACATTTCTTCCCAATTCCCAACAAGGGAGTCACACAACACTCTCCTCAAGTGCTGAGACTAGGAGTATACACCACCACACCCCATCAAAACCAGGCCTTATGAGTAATGTTGGCTTAACAAGTTGTATTTACTCCTCAAGTGGCAAGACTTGCTCGTTCCACTCTAAAAGCAAGTCTCCAGAGTATAGAACCTCTTCCCTGTATAGTTACCTCATCTAGCACTCAGGCTTTCTTGCTCAGCACACTGACAGGCTTGGGGGCATTTGCTCTCATCCAAGAGAATTTACTCTGAGAAAGAGTCTTAATATAGAATTGCAGGAAACAGTAGAGAAGATACTTGAGAGATGGAGGATTCCTTCATACAAGTACTATATTTTAAATCTTGGTGTTCTAGCTTCTTTGCTGACCAAAAGGATTTAAATATGCATTCCTCTCCATATAATATCTAAATATTATTTTCAATGCCCCAGCCTCTGGAATGCATACAAATATATTAGCAATTGACCCAGTATTGAACTCTTAGGACTTGATCAGTCATCATTCCCAGTTCCAGAGGCAACTGGAATCAGCAGGGGGGTGACCTGCAAGCAGTGGGAACATCTGGAGCAGCAGCAAAGGTGTAAAGGAAATTATTTCTGCAGAAGTTAGCTCAATTCAGGAAATAAAAAGGCTAGCTAAAGGATAAATCTTTATATTTTTATTTATTATAAGGGAAAAAACTCACAAAACAGGAATGTGAAGTCCAAGCTCAGCCATGCTGTGAGGGAACCATAGAGAGAGCTCCTGAGCCATGCATCCATTTTCCTCTGGATCCCAGAAAGCCATACCCTAACTTGGTCCCACCTCTTGAAGATAATTGGTTAACAAAGCTTCCTCATCACCTCCCCCTTTTGTCTAAGCAAGAGCTATCCAAACCCAGTACAAAACTATATACAATAAGAACAAATATTAAGTATAAATTTACAAACAACACAAACATATTAAGCAAGAAACACATGATAAATGTTTTAATAAACATTCTATTTCAAGAGTCTAAGTCTTGCATCAGAAATGGGCTTGGCTAAATCATAAGAGAAAGGTAACCATGACTATCTAATCTTCAACCCCATCGAAGGCCTGAGAAGGGAGAAAATATTACTTGAGTCAAGCAGTATATGATGGAGACAATTGGTTACTTGAGTCTCATCTGCACTGTTGAAGCAACCAACTTTGGCTAAGGCCTAGTGTAACTGACAGACCATTTTTAGAGTCAGGGAATTCTTCAGAACTGTTTTACCCTGTCTTGGCAAGGTTTGGCAGCCCTTTTCCTTGTGTCCTGCTTATCCAGTATGAATACTTTGTTAGTTATGTTAACATGTTATGTTATGTTATGTTAACATGTACTTTGTTAGTGGTTGAGGTATGGGCAGTTCCTTGACCAAAGGTCAATTGTGCCAAGAAGTAAACAAACTCTGAGTGGAGTGTCTTTGGTGCTCAACATTCTCTCAGGAATAGATTGGTGCTGTCAGGAGCAATCATGTCTCATGTCAACAGAACCCTAAGTTATTTAAATACCATGTTCTACAGATCCTTGAACTGGCTGAAGATAATATTCTTTCTAAAGTATCTGTATTTGAATCAGATAACAAAATTTCATCCATGTAATGGTAGATTAGATTTAGGAAATTGCTCATGTATTATTTCCAATGGTTGACTGACAAAGTATTGGCACAAGGTGGGGCTATTGAGCATTCCCTATGTGAGGATGGTTCATTGATATCTCCTAGTAGGCTGAGAATTATTATAAGTAGGCTCTGCGAAGGAAAAATTTTCTCTATTCTTTTATTGTAAAATTACTTTGAAGAAACAATCCTTTAAATCAATAACCATGAGAGACCATCCCTTTGGTAACAGAGAAGGTGGAGGAATTCCAAATTGTAGAGGGCCCATAGGTTGAATAACCTTATTGATAACTCTTAGATCTGTCACCATTCTCCATTTTCCAGATTTCCTTTTAACAACAAATATAGAAGAATTCCAAGGGCTGGTAGAGTCTTCAATATGGTGAGCATCTAGTTGCTCTTATGCCAGCTGTTCTAAAGCCTGCAACTTTTCTTCTGTTAGAAGCCACAATTTAACCTATATTGGTTTTCTCAGTTAACCTCTTTAAAGGCAGGGCTGTTAATACCTCTGAAGGTTTGTCAATTGCTTTGTGTTCTTGTACAGCTTGAATGGCTGGTGACCTTTGTCTGTAATATCTTCCCCAGAAACATAAGTTTTGGGGACTGCAGGAATGTTAATCTGGGTGTTTCATTGCTGCAATAGGTCATAACCCCATAAATTTATTGCATATTAGCTACATAATGGCCTCAGCCTCCCTCTGTGTTCTTCTGGTCCAATGCATTTGACCCATCTCATGCTTTTTTCACTTGAGATAGAAACTGAAAATTTTGAAGAGGAAAATTCAGATGCCAAGATTCTGGGGTAATGATACTTTATAGTTATAAATCTTACCTGTCGTTGAGTTTGAGCTTGAGTAGGTGCAATAACTGTTATCTGCCAGTAGGTGTCGTGGCACACTTGTAGCCGCATGGTCAGTTTGAATCTGATTTTAGCATTAAAGCTGAAAGATATGCTCAGATTAAAAACAGTTATTTAGTGTAAATCACAGACTATGTGCTCTATGGACGTTCCTGACTGTTCCACGGCTGCACGTGCACGGAGAGAGCAAGAAAGCAGGGACGTTCACTTCCCATACTGGACCCATCAGCCAACTGTGAAGTCGCGGGAGACCAAGGCTCTCTGAGACATCTAATGAGAAAATATGAAGGACCGTGGCATGAGAATTCTATACCCAAATGTGTGATGTGGAGCCTGATGACAGCTGGCTAGAGCCTCTGGAGACCTGAGCTCCATCTTTGGAGCCAACTGTAGAAGTTAGCTCAATTTGAGAAATAACAAGGCTAGCTAAAAGATAAACAATTATTTTTTACTCATTATAAGGAAAAAAAAAAAAAAAAACCTCATGAAACAGGAAGGAGAAGTCCAAGCTCAGCTCGGCCACAAGGGAACCACAGGCAGAGCACCTAGGCCTTTTGCCCATTTTTTTTCCAGGTCCCAAAAAGCCACACCCTAACTTGCTCCCACCTCTTGAAGATAATTGGTTAACAAAGCTTCCACATCAGATTTCCAATAGCTAGGTTTTTGACAGATTCAAACACAAACAAATTCAAACTGATAAAAATTCATGTGGTGCCTGCTCTTTTGTCTGAAGCATTGAGTATTTGTCAGGATGCCAAGGATGACTGAAAGGAGAAATCTAAAGTAGCAGTTAGATGGCACTAATATGGCTCCAATACAGTCCTCTACTATATGCCCGTGTCTGTCTAGTCTTGGCTTGCCAGGGCTCTTGGATACCATCCTAGGACTTTATTGTATTTTTTAAGGAGCCAGAGCACCCTTGCCACTTTATCTCCCCAACTAATTTCAAACACAAGCCTCATATCCAAGCAGTAAAATGGAACACAAGTACTTCTGTTAAAAACCTGACATGGCTATATAATTTAAGTTTTGGTTCATTCTCAATACTACCTACTAGTGAGTAAATATAAAAATCATACCCCAAATTTCAGAAGTTTTTAATCATGCACTGTACTGGATTAGTTTGTGATTGGATTTGAGACACTGCTATTGTTTTGTGTGTATCTCATTCTCAGGTGGAAGGAATATTAAGTGTAGTTTTACAGTAGCTAAGGATCTGTGGAGCTTATGGAAAAAGTATTGGTCATTCTGGAGACTGCCTGTTCTGGGATAGACCAATTGTGCTGATCTCATTTTTGCTAGTTAGTAAATCTGTGGATTTGAAAATATTACTTGAAAATTTCAGACCTCCATTTGTGGGCTGGCTATTAAAAATAATGCCTCCATAAGACTGAGCTGTGACCATGCCTGTGGAGCATTTTCTTAACTAGCGATTGATGTGGGAGGGCCAAGCCCATGGCAGGTGGTACCATTCCTGGGTTTGTGGTACTGGATTCTATAAGCAAGCAGGCTGAGCAAACCATGAAGAGCAAGCCAGTAAGCAGCACCCCTCCAAGGCCTCTGCATCAGCTTCTACCTCCAGGTTTCTCTCCTGTTTAAGATCCTGTCCTGGCTTCTTTCACTGATGTGGAAGTGTAAGCCAAATAAACCCTTTCCTCCCCAAGTTGCTTTTGGTCATAGTGTTTCATCAGAGCAATAATAACCCTAAGTAGGATAATTTGTTCATCAATATATCATGCTTCATCCAATTTTCCCTTCTCAACTTTTTCTTCTTAAAATAATATATTTTATGTGTTAATTAATATTTCATTAATTCTTTGAAAATTCCGTACAATGTATTTTGATCAAACCCACTTCCTGGTCCCCTCAAACTCTTTCCAAATTTACCCACTCTTCCTTATCCTTTCATGTCTTCACTTTTTCACATAACAGCTGAAATTTTGGTCTTTTGGCTCTTCCAATCTTTCTGCACTCTCTTCCATGATGCTTCTGAACCTTTAGGTGTAGGGTTGCATTGTAAATTTATCAGTTGGGGAAAGGTGCTTCATAGTCAATTGTTCTCTGCAGTTTGGCCAGTTGTGGACTTCTGTAATTGTTCCTGTCTGCTATAAAATAAGCTTATTTGATAAAGGATGATGTTCAACTTCTCTGTGAATGTGAAGATAAGCACTTATAATGCAATTAGAAATTATACTGGCTTAAGAAAGAAGCCACAGTAGGTTCTCTTCTAGGGTCTGTGAACTCATCAGCCATGGGCAGGCAGTTGACTAAATGGACAGTAGCAGAGGGCAATTACTTCTGAGTGAGTGGGTTCTATGTCCAATCAGGTGATTGTTTTTCTGAGATACAAGTGTCACTATTGCTGCTTTGGGACAATCTTCCTGTGACGGTCACTGTTGTGGTTTGTATCTGGGTACAACTATTGCTTGCTTTGGCAGCTTGCACAGCTCCTTCTGATAACATGAGAGCCAACCCTCAGGAAGGAGGCATCGAGGTTAGCTCCAGATTGAGTCTTCTCAGTTCCGTGCCTAATGTATGTGGTGTTTTCAACAATAGTTTAAGGACTGATGTCTAAAACTTATTGAAAAGCAATGAAACAGGTCTAAGGCCTTAAGATTTAAGTATAATCTAACTAGTGAAACAAGTATGATTTTAGCCATGGTCACCAGGAAGGTTGGGAGAAGGTATGGAATGTAAGGGATATGATAGACTTTACAGAGGAAAACGGCACGGACAGAAAGAGCATACTGGGAATCTTACCACCAAAATCAGTTATAATTACAAGAAGCAAATCCTTCTTCTAGGAGGCTGCCATGCTGGAGACAGGAGCTTCTAGAAACCAGTGGACAACTTCTATTGAGCACTGGACACCATGTTGGGTACTGTGAGAATTACAGAAACTGTGTGAGTTTTCCTCATGGAGATTATAACCTAACTAAAGAAACTGGATTCATACATTTTGTAACTGTACAAGGAAGATGAACTTATACATTGTTAAAAATGTATTTTAAGGAGACTAGAATTTGACATCCTTAAATTAAGGAAAAGATGGGGGAGAAAGGAGAAAGGAAAGAGCAAAGGAAGGAATGACAAAGATAGATAAGAAGAGTAAGAAATCAAGGGAGACAGAAAGGAAGGGTTAATAATTGAAGGGAGACTTGAAGGAAATGAGGGGGGAAGGAAAGAAAGTTTGAATATGATTCATGGAGCAGAAACATTTTAATAGTTCACAAATATCATAATTTAGAAATAGAAAACATGGAAAAGACTTTCAGGATATTTAAACATCATGAGTAAGACATACCTGAGGAAATAAAAGTGCTAAAGGGAAAACTGTAAAATACAGTGTGATATATGAACCATGCTTATGTAAGCTGACGCAGCAATGTCACCAGCCATTCACGACTCCTAGCAGCCAGCAATTCCTTCCAAAAAAAAGGGATCACTGGATGCACAAACTACCTTGTCAGTGATGAGCATTCTTCTAATCCACAAGAACGTATCTAAATTAACAAAATCAATAACGGCTGGTATCAATCATCTAAATCAAGTTTGGATCTAGAATTAAAATCAAATAGGTGAATTTAGGTAAGAACAAAGCCTTCAGAGAGAAAAGGTTAACAATAAGGAATTGGTTGTCAGCAGTAATGAACTAACAGAAAATGTTCAAATGTCTGACTCTAAGGCTGAGGGAAGAGTCCATTTGATGAATAACATCTGCTCTCAGTGATCAAATATCCCAGTGCAACAGGGTTCCTCAGAGCATAGAACTGGGAGAAGAATTTGTGATCGCCAAGTCCAAAATTACAGAACCCAGAAGAAACCCAAAATAGTCCTTAAGATAAATTACTACTGCTATGATGTTTGGAGAAATCTTTGGAAAGAATGGAAAGAAAGAAACAAGAACTAAAATAAATTGTTAAAAAGCAAGCAAACAAATAAATAAATTGTGTTTTAAAACATTGAACTTTGGCTTCAAGTAGTTATGTTTGAATATTCTTTCTGTATCTCTTGAGATAATAGAACCGACTTAGGGAAGAAAGTCAGTATTTTCATAGCAGGGATGTCTATTAGGGTAGCCTTGCACACACTTAAAAATTCTTTCTGCAATTTCTCCACAAAGGCTGAAATTTCTGGGTGGATTCTACAGATGCTTCTGTGGTTAAAAAAAAAAAAAAAAACTTAAAGGGGTTTTGGAATTCTTCTGGCAACATCAGCCTGAAGACTAAGTTTGGCTGAAGCGAACAGGGGTACAATCAGGGCAACCATAGGACATAGCAGCTCATATGTTTTATTACTGAGTTTATAGATGTCAGAACAGGACCTATATATTAGACTGACCAGTACAATAATAATCTGGACTTAATTAAGCAGGCTAACTTTTTATTCCTGAGGCCTTTGGTTCTTTCTTAGTATATCCGTAAAACAAAGCAAAGACTAGAAGTTAGGAGCAGACAGCACAATCAGCTGAACTGGCATGTGAAAAAAATTCCAGATCCTCACTGCATAGTTCCAAAATAAATTCCAGATGGTCTGAAATTTTAAATATAAATAACATAAGCTTGAGTGCATTAGAATAAATAATTAAATAATTATCTTACCCTTGCTAAAAGAGAACTGCCTAGACACATTCCCAGCAGCACAGCCCATAAGGGGAAGTATTGATCAAGTTGCTAACATAAAAATTTCAAGTTTATGAGGCAAATAAATCCACAGACACAATTAAAAGGCAAGTCACGGTCTAGAAGGAACTTTTAAGAGCTTCACTTTCATAATATTAACATGTGTTCCTCAATATCTACAAGGCAGTGATAAAGGATTAATTTCCTTAATAATAATTAAAGAAATCATATGAGCCAGTAAGACATGATAACCCAGTTGAAAAAAATAACATTATAACCATTAGAAATGAGATTCATTGCCATAAGTGATCAAATAAACACTAATTAAGGTGATTAAAAATTATAGTTTCCACTTTGAGATTATATAAAAAATATCTAGTATTGAGAAAAGTATGGAGAAAAGATAATGTCATACATTGAAAAAACGGCTAAATTTTATTTAGTGTGTGCTATGTGTCAGATCCGGTTTTGCACTTTAGATATATTTTCGTGCTAAAACTTCAGAATGGCTCTATGACTACTTGTATTATCTTACTTGCTTCCAAATGTGGAAACTAAGATAGGATTGGATAACTGGCCTAGAAGCTTCAAACAAAGGTAGATGAACAAAGGTTTGCAGAGTTCATGCTAGAAGCCATGGTCTCAGAACTCTCGGGCCTCTCCATTTAAGAGGAACACAAATGTATTCTTCCTTTCTGGGAGACAATTTGGTAAAATCCAGTTTAATTGTTCAAATTGTTAGAGTGTTCTCATAGTCTTACGCAGGAAAAATGTGAGAATACAAGCTTGTGTGTGCAGATCGTTTATTACAGATAAATGAAAACTAGAACAAGAATCTGAAATGGGGGAAAGACCATTGCACACATGTGAGATGTCGGGGACCAGCCCTGACAAAATTCATTTCTCGTACCAGAGCGGAGGTGCGGGAATGAAAACACAACTCACCAAACTATATCAGGAGGGAGTTTTCAGGGATCATTCATGAAATCTTGAACTCACTTCCTGAAAATCACCTGCGTTTATTCTCCAAACAGCTTTTATATCAAACATAAACTGAGGGGGGGGGAGGGGGATGTTCATTAGCATTCTGTTTTCTAGGTAGTGGGGACAATGACTTAGGTCACATCCATACCTATGCCTGTTCTGTCATATAGACTGAAAAACACCTCTTCCCCGGGAGTCCTCCTAAATTACAATCAAAGGAGACGAACAACATTAGCATATCCTGATCACTTGCTTTGGATGGTGTCAGGTTGTCTCACTACCAAAAGGCTAGGTGACCACCTTCTGTGTGGTAGGTGCAAATTGTGTTTTGCGAGGTCGCTCAGAATTCTGACTGCCATACAATGTAGGAATATGGCCTGTGTAATCCGGCTTCTACAGTGAGACAGCTACCCTGGAATACAACTCAGATGTCTGAAGTGCTGTTACAGAAATGCAGCACTGGTCAGGGAAATGCATATTCTTGTCAAGTAGTCTTGCAGATGCTGCTTATGTATCCAATTTGTTGCTAGTCCAATTACAAAGCCTCGTTTAGCAATATTATTCTTACGATTGTTTCCATTTGAAGAATGAACTCTGTGCATTTATGAATAAACATGTTATCTCCTTTGTCATGGAATTTACCTTTCAGTAGAACAGATAGAATAAAATGGGCAATACATGCCGCAGCGTGTGTCAGGAGAAAAGCACACACGTTAGAAGTGGTATCAGTGAAGAATATGCATTTGGTGTAATGAAATTGAATATAGAATCATGAATTAGTTTTCTTGAATTCTGATACATAGAGCACAAGACAGAACATAGACACTCTTATTCTACTATGCAATAAATAAAAACTTAAAAGAATGTTACCTAATAATCACTAGCTGTTATTATTCACTACTATTCACTATTATTTGCAATCCTGGAGGTTGAACCTAAGGCTTCATGCATGCTAGGCGAGCACTCTTGCACTGAGCTATAACTTCAGCCATAGCAGTAACTATTGACAAATGCTAAGATGCCTTTGAAAACCACTGTGTTTGTTGCTGTTTCAGGAGCAGGATGTCTTTTCAGTGATGAGGTGTACAGTGCTCATGTACAAGAGTGTCCTGATAGAAACGGGAGATCACGTTTGAATGGAATCCAAGGTAAATACCATGAAACTCACTTCCTTGGCTTTCTCTGTGCTTGCTGTGTCACAGCACAACACGGATTCCTACAATGTTACCTAACCTCCTAGTGGTGGGGTGTCCTCTGGACCACCTGTACAGTGACTTCCTGATGCTCAGCCACTGGATCAATGATTCCCAAATTCTCTCTTTCATGTTCCTCTGTCAGTTTATGTTCATAATCTCCTCGCAACTTCTTCCTCCTCTTATCATGGCTGTGGCACCAATGCAGGCTTCAATCACCCTCTTCTCTGAAAAAGGAACAAGGGTAACCTCTTTACCCTCAGAACTCAGCTAAGAAACATCTTCCATTCTGGTTAACAGCTGGATTTTAAGCAAACTCCATCAGGTTGTTACCCTAGCTTTCAACGTCATCCCTATTTCTTTTAAGGTAATCACAAATTATTCATCTTGATATTCATGGGAAGAGGCTGACACATTCCTTCACAACCATTGTGTACTTTTCAGTTCATCCAGGAAAAAGACTGCAGTGTTCATCCAATCTTGTGCCTTTGCCTTATAACTCAGCTCCTTACAGTTGGCCAGGCCATATGGATGTTCTGGGTAATCAGCTCCTAGCAGAAAAGACACGTGTTATTGCTACATCTCAGCATAGATAACAGGGTAAGTTCCTTGTGGTTTTTTATTCTTCTCCTGAAGCAACAACATAAGTTTCACAGTTCATATTATGTAGTATGAAGTGGACTTGAGTTCTCAGTGCTCTGTGATGGAGATGCAGTATGAGGAAGGGTTAACCCTTGGTGGCCTTTGTGTGTTTGAAGTGAATTCATTGCTGTAGATAATGAGTCTCTAACACAGTAAATAAAGCTGGTGAATGTTTCAATGCCAGCGCCAAACTGAGCTCTTTCTCTTCCTTCCTCCATCCTCTTTTTATGTTTGGTTAATTCCTTGCAGCAGGGTCTCATTGTAGCCCAAGCTGGCCTTGAACTCTTGACCCTCCAAGTTCTGGGATCACAGCAAGGTGCCACATGCTCGGCTATGTGCTTTTCTATATTTTTATCTTTACTTTTGTATTTATCTTCCTTGGGAACTGAACAATAAATTCATTTACTTTGTATCATATCATTCTTTTTACTGACATTTTTACTCATTCTTCCCTGTAGCCTTGGAGCCTGTCCTGGAGCTAGCTCTTGTAGACCAGGCTGGCCTCAAACTCACAGAGATACCACTGCTTCAGCCTCCTGAGTGCTGGTTTTAAAGGCTTGCACCACCACTGCCTGGCTAGAATTTGTTTTTCCCTTTATAAACTCTGTTTTGTTCTCATCTTTTATGGCCATTGTGCCTTTCCCTTGTCTATTGCAAAGCTGGGCCTTTGCAATAGACCCACACAGTCCCTTTGGGCTAAGAGTTTTCTGAAAAATGCTTTTTTAACAACTATTTTTAACTGAGTTGCAGGCTCAGAGTGTGCAATGTAATTTAAATTTTTTTTATCAGAGTGGGTAAAGGAAACCCCCTTTTAGGTGTTTGGGAGACTATTATCTACATGATGAGTTTTTACACAGATTCTCTTCAGTTCCTTTTTCTTCTCTCTTTCTGTTTCTAGCATGAAAGGGCAAAGCATTTCTTCACTGTTCTCTTCACAGAGCCTAGCTCACTGCTTGAAACAAAATTAACTGCTAGATAACATGACAGTGAATTAGGAAAGATTCAGTGCATAAAATATTACCACATTAAAAATTAAGTTAGCTAAGATTTAATTGCTGTGAGACCTCTAGAACTGGAAAAAGCCCTTGGAATCTAAAATGAGAGAATTTGGAAGTTAGTGTAATATCTTCAGAATAAGAGAAATGAAAACTAAATTTAGAAGAAGTTGTAACAGGGTCAAATATGTATTTTATCAGCTGAAGGTTATTTGGGTATCATCCCGCTTTAGAAATAAAGAGGGAGGGCAAGCACCCTGCACAAGGTCAAACACCTGAGTCAAAGCTCAGTTCTAAGATCTCCTAGCTTCTGACCTCAGCTTTGTATTTTGCGTTATTGCCTTTCCTTTATTTAAATTCAGGACAAACAACATCTTTGGTGCCATCATTATGCATAACGAGTTATTCTGGTGCCAGCAAGTAGCCAAGGAAGGCTCACATGTGCACACACATACATATGTACACACCTCTTTCAGTCTGGGCTAAAATTGAGTTAATCTTGTATTCACTGCTAGTGAAAGCTGAATCCTTCCCTATCAGTGTTTGTGTTTAAGAATAAGTCAGTATACACACTCTGTAATTGAATGTCAAGAAATATGAAAATATATTGTTTTATTGCTACTGTTCATTGATTTATCGAAGTGATTTATTGGTGATGGACATGCAATGCAACAAATCACCTTGCTGACACCATCAGCTGCCTTAACTAGGTTGTCAGTTCACGACATTAAAGGTAATGGATGGTGATTATTTTACAGTAATGGGTTTAATCAGCGCTTTGAATGACTTAGCAGTCGTGTCAGAGCAGAGCTTGCTCATCGTTCATCAAAGCAGCATTTTGTTTACAAACATCATCTATAATTCATTTGGTTGTTGACAATCATCAGCAAGGACCTCTCAGGCGAGTTTTATCAGGGATGGAAATGTGCACAGCTGCAGCATACTAAGGCACCCCTTGGGCGGCCTGAGTAGACACAGGTGGGGAAGGATGCCCTTGCCCTGCATCCCTACAGACGCTTCTCCAATGCCTGGGCTTCTGGTCTTCCTGCTTCCTAGGAATAGAGTCATTTCCACTTTTATCTCCTCAGACCCCCAACCCCCGCCACACATACATACACATACTCCATGGTGTCTTCAGTAATCCAAGGAGACTGAAGCTCCAAAGTAAGCTATCAACAAGAAAAGCAGGAGACACATGACCTTGTCAGTTGAATTTATGCATCTGGGCTAAATGCCTGGTCTTATCTTTTCCTGAAACTGCACTGGGAGCCTTGAACTGCTCTGTTCGCCAAGTTTGGGTATGTTCAGATGGGGATGCAGACCTCCAGGTTTCATAGCAGATTCTAGAACTTCCTATTGGAAAGATTACATAATGCCAAGTCTTATGTGGCTGTTTGCATGTGTGAAATGTCTCCCCGTAAAGAAAAGAATTCATTTCAGAAGCGTTTTATATATAGTCCTAATGAGTTTAGAAGTTGTGCGAAACCTAAACTGTAAAGAGGCGGGGATCTTGCATTTTGGAGGCAGCATACTCCACATCCTAGTTTGCTTCTCTGTTGCTGAGATAAAAAACTGACCAAACTAACTTGGGGAGGAAAGCATTTATTCTTCTTACAGGCTATACTTCCTAATACTTCTTTGCCAAGGGAAGTCAGTCCGGGACTCCAGGCAGGATCCTCGAAGGTAGGTACTGAAACAATGATCATGGAGGGACACTGCTTATTGGCATGCTTCCCCTGGCTTGCTCAGTTCTCTTTCTTATAAAACCCATGTTGACCTGCACATGGGTGCTACCACCCACAGTGAGCTAGGCCTTCCCACACCAGCCAGCAATCAAGAAAATGCCCCATAAGACATACCCACAGAGCAGTCTCGGGGAGCAATTGAGCTTCCCTCTTCCCAGGTGATTCTTGTTTATGTCAGGTTGACAGAAGCTAATCAGCATTCATAGTGGGAAAATAAGATCTGCCTGATACTAGCTGTTGGCTCTTAGGCATGCCATGAAACATTCCATAGATTCATCAATAGATTGGAATAATATGTATGTTTCACGGAGAGCGTAAACACTAAATGAATTAGCATGGCAAAGTGATCAGCAGCATGCCCTGGACAAAGTGTACATTCAAAAAGCATTAAATAATGATAATAATCATTTTATATGTTACTATATATGATATTACATTTTATTATTTATATATCATTACATGTTATATACATTGTATATAATTATATGTTATTATTATTATTACTATTACTCATAAATTTAGTTTCAGAACTCCCTTCTTACAGCTAAAGGAAACCAGGGTGTATAAATAGAGTGGAAGCAAGACTTTAATAGAAGCAGAGTTCCTGTGCTAAAACAAGGTGGCAGGCTACAACATGCATGTAATGATTGCTTGCAGCACAAACCTCTGGCATTTTTAAGTTCTCAGAGCCTCAGTGGGCTCCAGTGTTCAGTAAAAGGCAGTGGTGCCACCTGAAAATGATGACACCAATAGGTGGGCATCAGTACCCAACATATGCACTATATCTAGAAAGAGGAGTGGGAACTGAGAGATGACACAGGACAACGGGAAGAGACATGGCACAGTAGTGTCAAGAACATGAGTCCAGTAATTCAGGGTTGGCCAAAACAGAGAAGACAGACCAGGAAACCTTTAATGGCTAATGGGGTTGCTTCCATTCTGGGTATATGTAGGCTTCCCCTCAAAGATTTCAAAATTATATTTATATGGGACATGCACTAAAGGCTGGACTTTCCCTGGGGGGATGCTACACACACATCTATTCAACCGAGACAGAGAGCCCATGAAAGACCAAAGTATAGATACCATCAAAACCCAAGCTGGTGAACCAATGAGATTTAGTGGGATTTCTTACAAGAGCAGAAAGAATTCAAAGACAACTGCATCACCAAAACTCACCCCAGATGGATGACAAATGGTAAAATCTGGGAACTTGGAGCACCCTACACATCCTCCAGGTAGCTCAACAGGTCGAAGGGTGTCCTTTAAAAGTGAATCAGTTCTCCCAAACCTCTTACTGGCAGCTGGTCTGGCCTTAAGCATCTTCTTTGCAGCTTGGGTTGTCTGAGCGTTGTCTTTGCAGCTTGTCTTGTTTACTGGAAGAGGGGACTAGTGAATCTGATAAGTTTCAGGGACTTCCCAAAGCTATGCTGAATTGTTTGCTGTCCCCCTTAGGAATCTTTCATCCAGGGTAGAGTGTTTCAATATCAGAGGAGACCGTTATACATCAAAACCCTAAACCGGCAAGAAAGGCAGTGAGAAGCAGAGAAACTTTGGTTCTTATAGTAACACAGCCTTGGCAGAGACATTTTTATTTCTCAGTTTCATTTCCCCCACCTTTCCAGAGTTCCTGCCCTGACGGCCTTTGTGCTAGATGCCAAAGGATACTGATATCAGCTGGCATCAAAATCAACTGATAGTGGTTTCCAGAACAAACAGTGTAACCTTCAAAGAATGTCTATACCAGAACCCTGGTGCAAACCAGGTATGTGTTAAGATAGATGTAAAAAAAAATAAAGTAGCATGCAATGAATGAATATGATTTAAATTCCCCAAGGTAAATTGATAATCATATATTAAAAACATTTCTTAATTATAACTTCTGCAATTCTACCAAAACTCGCTGCATGAATTAAGTTCATATAACACCGAGTTATATGAATTTCTTTTTATATGTTAGGTTTTTTGTATGTCCCTCCCAACCATGCATACTCCCAGGTGAACAGGACCTCTATATTAGATACTTTAGGAGAGGTGTTAGTTAAGGGATGACTCTCAGGTGCATGAAGAAATTCACATAAATATTATAATAGTTATTGATTGCTAACATTGTGAACAACACTCTTTTTCTAAATTGTATTGCATTTTTAAATTTAATATATTTTATCTCCCCTTTTCCCTTTTTTTCCCTAACCCCTGATCTTTAAAATGATTCTGGTGTTTGTATATTTTTCTGTTTTGCTTAGTCTTGGTTTCATTATCTGGAACAAGATTTTACTCTGTGTCCAGGCTAGCCTCAATCTCATCATCTTCCTGCCACAGCCTCCTTAGTGTTTGGAGCAGAGGCATGCAACCTTCCTCCCAATATAAAATGACTTTCATATATTAATCAATTTAATCATTATAACAAGCTTGACCTAGATTTTTTGTATTCTTTACCACTTTACAGATTTTAAACACTTAACACAATTCTGTCTTGTCCCTCTGTGACTTAATCATGATCATACAGCTAAAGGAAAGATTCGCACTCTTCCTCTCCTTGGAAATAGCTTTCAGTACCTGAGTTCCACACACAGCATTCCATATGTGAACGAACCATTTCTCAGTGGTGTTGAAGGGAGAGAGAATGCCAATAAACAGGCTGGCCTGGAAATCACAAAAGGATAGTTCCAAACATTAGAGCCTGATCTACTGAAAGCAAGCTGGCTGACCATACCCTTGAACCTGGCCAGCTGCTGGGTATGCATAATTTGAGATGTTTGAGAGTAACCATCATGCCTTGGAAGAATCAGAAAGTAGGCATGGATGCACAATCCTGAGGAGTGGCAGAGCTTTGAAGAGAGAGAGAGCAAAAGAAAGCCCTTAAAGAGAGCAAGGAAGGCTCTAAATCATTTTTGATGTAGTTGGAAGAAAATGTTGACACAGTATAATCAACAACACACACTTTATTAGTTAAACATTTTTTCCATCTAGTTTATCATCTGTAAAAAGCTAGGAACTCCTCAGATGTAAGCATCCAGTGTGAAGAAAATAGGGGACGTTAAAAGGGAGGTTTGCTGTGTCGGAAACAGCCCTCTCTCCTCACCTCTCCAAAAGGCAACAAGAACTGCTTGCCTCACTCTGGTTCCAGGAAATATTAACACATAAGTCTTTCCTCTGCCCAAACCATCCTTCTTAAGCCCCAGAGACTGGGCAGGGCCCTCAGGAAGGAAACAAGAAAGGAGAGAGAGTCTGTACTATACATTGGTTCAATTTGTCACAGGTTCGATGTCTACCACTTCAGGGATTAGCTTTACTTGCTAGACTGTGTGCCCTTCACAGTGTCCAAGAGCACATCTGCTCCACACAACAAAGCCCCACTTTGAAGGAGTGTTTTTCCTTACCAAAATCTATCATCATCACTTGGGAGAAAAGAACTGCACACCAACAACCAGGAAATAAATATACATGGGTTTCTTAAAGCCAATGATAGAATCTGGGATTGTTCTTTGCCTACAAACACACACATACTTGAGTAACAGTGCTTCAAAGGCACTTCAGTAATTTTTTTTTTTTGAAGTCTGATGTTTAAGGCTCAGAGCTGTCTGTGACATTTCAGCCAAATAAACAGTGTTCTGTGAGCGCCTCCACGGAGGTAAGATAGGCTTCTGAATGGTGGTACAAACAGCACAGGACTGGGCGAGCAAGCAAACTGCAAGAAAAAGCCTGAACTTGTTAAATAATGTTTTGCACTAAGGTGGACCTTGGGAAAATAATAGCACGAAAGGCTGAGGACAGCTTCGGAAACTCAAACTCCACTAGCAAGTCTGGACAGCGAGGAAACCCCCATCCCGAGTATAATTTGATTTTGCTACAAGGGTGTATATTTAATTACTGTCTGAAAGCATGCTAATATTATTGTAATTTTTGATGAATAGCATATGATTTATACCTAATTTTCCATCCTGTAAAAATAAATGGATGGGAAAAGTTTGACAAAATGATGGAAAAAAAATTATCAATTTGCTGCACTGTGGATTTTCCTTCCATAAAGATGAGGGGTAGCAAAGTCTGCAGAAGAGCTTACTCTGAAATGTGCCATGTGGTAGATACAAAGGCTGAACTGATACTGCAGTTTTAAATCATATTTTTTACATTTGCTTATGTATCTGTGTGTGTGTTTATGTATGTGTGTGTGTGTGCACAGATATAGATTTGTTGTGTGGAATTCAGAGGATAGTTAGTGGAAATTGGTCTTCTCCTCACACTGTATGGGTCCTGAGGTCAAACTCTGATGTCTTTACACACTAAGGTACAGGGTTTCTCAACCTGTGGGTCACGACCCCTTCAGGAGTTAAGCAACCCTTTCAAAGAGGTTGCATAAGACCACCGAAAACATAGATATTTATATTGCAATTCATAACTACAGTTATGAAATAGTATCGAAAATAATTTTATGGTTGGAGGTCACCACAACACAAAGGACTGTATTAAAAGGTCGCAGCATTAGGAAGGTTGAGAAGCACTGCACTAAGCCATTCGCCACCCTAATTCTGCAGTTGTAGGTGGTGTATATCCACAGCTTATTTGAACTAACTTGGTATCTTTAATAGAAACAACATATGACACATTTTCCTTGTAAATCTTTAAGTTCAAATGAAAGAACAGAGATATTTGGAATGTTATTTGTTCCATTTCCGGGATGAATTAAGTTTCTGGTTTACTGCTGTTAAACTGTGTGTATTAAAATGTGTGAATCCAGGGGCATAAAACCTGTAGCTGAGTTTGTATGTTATAACTTTTATTGCATCATCTGCCCAGCTATGCATAACTCCTGGTGAAGTCCTTTGTTGCTTGACTGTGGGATTAGCCACATGACTTGCTTTGGTGAATGGGAAACATGCAATTGGAAGCCTTGATTATATCCTGGTTTAGCTTCTTTCAGGATAAAAGATGACATTTATGAAGAAATATAGTCATCCCATTCATATGAGCCAGGCCCTTGTTGACCTGGGAGCCACATGACATAGCATTGAGGTATAAGTGGTTCCCAGGAGAACCCAGCAGGATTCCTTAACCAACCAAAAAATTATGACATAAATTGTTACTTTAAGACACTAAAATAAGTTCAAGTGTAATTGATAGAGTTTTATAAACCTAATTTTTTATTTAATTTACTGAGAACAATTTTATATGTTCTTAATTAGAATCCAGTAACCAAATTCAATCACTATACTTTGATTATATTGCATTTGAACATATGTGATATTCTTTTGACTAAGATCTTAGTGTGTGGAATGCTTACAGTTTATTTTTCCCACTCAACTGATGACTCTATTGATATATCTACATGTAATTTGAGGAATATGAACAAATATTTAAGTATGTTTATGTATTGCTATATGGCCAGTGGAGAAAAAATGACTATATAACAAACTCTTCTACTATGCTTGAAATAGTTGATAATTTGAAGTATTTATTGAACAAGAATTGTAAAATAAAGAGATATTTATGATAGAAAATAGCCCTTAAGCTACAGATCCAGTGTCCAGCGCAGCCAGAAAATATTGAAAAGGACTGTTGCTAGTCTTCCCTGTCCCCTGCCTCATACATTGCTGCTTGTCTTGAAGCATGAAGAAATGGGTATTTCCTTTGAATTCAGTGTTGCTACATCCAACCTGATGTCCATGTCAATGCTTCTGATTTCCTAATTACAGCCAAATGCGAGGCACCAACTAGCCAGACTGATGCATCTATATTGCATTGGCAGTTCGCCGTGTTTCTCATCCACTTAGATGCGTATGTTCACGAAGAAAGTCTGTCTTGTCTCAGTTACAATATATAACCATATTCTGATCTTTGTGATAAGAAATAATTGTGGACATTCTACTACTTTAAGGTTTTTCCCTTTGTTTTATCATGTAAATAAGAATTACTCAGAGAGGACCACACTACTCTTTGCCATGTATTACCATTCTTCATTAGAGCTAATCCAATATTCCATTTAGGTTTGAATTGAAATGTTTAAAAAAAAAAAAGGTAAAGGAATCAAGATAACAATTTCTTTTCCCATTAACCTCGAGGGCAACTTCTTTTGTGTTTAGTTTTCTTTGTATAAGGGCAGTACATTGTAATCTTCATTTTTAATTAGGGTTTAAAGCATATTTTATCCCCCAGTTAAAGCACATTATTCATGTTTAACAGAGTAAATGAACAACCCTAGGGATATCAGCTTCAGACTGAAGCCATGGATCTAAGTTATTAGGATTACACCAACTAAGATCTACCAAAGCTGCAAAAGATACTTAGTAGTTTCAAAATTTCATCTTCACTGCTTTTCAAGGCAAGCTGATTTGAATGCTTCTCATGTGACTTTAATTTTCCCCACAATGTCATTCTCTCAGTTTTGGGAGCATTCAAGAAGAAAGAGGTCCCAAATTATTTGAGCGCTATCTACAGCCCTACAAAAGGATACTTTTCTCCCCCGTTTTCCAGGTAACACACGACATTGGGGAAAGCATTCAGAGGAAAATGCCTATAGAGCCGACATTCAACTCTCGTGGAAGTGAAGAATACTACCTTTAAAACTAAATAGTCAGAATTCCTGAATTCTGTTATAGTCCTTCTGATCCTTGGGAGGTTTTGAGCAAATACCTGAGACAAAAAGGTTAAAACACCATTCTTACTTTCATTGAAGTAACTTTGCTTTTCCTACTGATTGCATGGGACTGATAGGAAAAGCAATTAGAAAATACTTCTAAAGCTGAAACATCTTATAAAAACACACTGTCCTAAACCACAGATTCTGAAAGATTAATGGAAATGTCTTGGTCTTCCCATGAGTGAGGAAGAGCAGGGCTCCTGAGAAGGCCCTTGAAACTTAGCCTATGTTTTTATATTTTGCTTTGTTTAATTTTTGTTTGTTTGTTTTGATTTTTGAGACAAGGTGTCTCTCTAAGCAGGGTGCCTCTCTATAGATCTGGTGGTCCTAGAACTCATTCTTTAGACCAGGATAGCCTCAAACTCACAGAGATCCACCTGCTTCTGCCTCCAAGTGCTGGGATTAAAGGCGTGTGCACCACTTCCTACACTCCTCTTTCTCCTTTTCATTCTGATTCATGGGTTTTCTTTACTCCCTTCCTCAAAGTGGACCTTGGGATCTTCTCCTCACTAAACTTTTATAATAAAGGCCAAGCTTCACTTCTGAAGGACAGTGTTTGAGTACTGATGATTTAAGAACGCATATTCTCAATTAGTCTGGGAAGAACTGAGGTGAATTAGAGGGTTTCTAAACTTACAGTGGGGCCTGTGACTGGAACCAGTGGATTCTATGAATGAGAAGCCATTCTGTAAGCCAAAGCCCCTCTTCTACTGTCCATCAAGCTCTCAGGTCCCCCCGCCCAAACCTTTTATATTTCTGCAACAGGTTCATCTCTGTTCATTATCCTTCCTGCCAAGAACTGGATGCAAAATGACACAGAGCATTTTCACGGTTGATTTTCACTATGTGTGACTGACTTTGTTTCAGAGGTTCCTCAGGCTCCCCATCTGATGGTATCTGATGGAGAGATGGCATTTGCTCAGGCTCCTGTCTGACCACTGACAAGGGCATCTGTTTGTTTCCCACAGTGCTTTGTGCTGACTAGAGATGCTAGTTCACTGTCAGAGCCCTTGGAGACTTTTCTCCTCCAGAGGCAGTGTTTACTTAGTTGAATAATGTAATATTTTTATTAGAGTCAACGGTATACTATTGCTGTGTTTGTAGCACAAAAATGGCCAATACTCTGTTTTAACTCATTATCTTTCTGTATATATGTTTATCTTTTAAAATGTGAATCAAACCTTGTATACCCACCCTCCCTAAGCTCTCTAAAGAGATACACTGTGTGTGCTTGGTATTATGAACTTCTCCCTTTCTCCTGAGACCTTGAGTGAACTTTATACTGGGTCAAATGAAATGGTGATCTAGCCAAACCTTCACTCTTTCTCTGGAAAATTTAGACAGTGTAAGTAGAACTTGAGTACCAATTGCACTCCACTGGCCTAATACATCTTCTCTCACATTGATTTCGCTCACCTTGGAGGTGGAATTGGAAAGCAATTTAAATAATTTCATAACCTAGGTTCCTATGGTGATCTGGGATGGAGAGTTTGAGATTTGCTCCCTTCATATCTCAGTCCTGAGAAGTTGCTTTATTTGTCCCCGTCTTTAACAGAAGCTTGGGGTGTGGTGGAAGGAACATGTGTAGGATGTGAGCTTCTGGGGACATGAAGCTCTGAAGCTTGTATCTGCCTGTGGGAGGCCCAAGCATGTGATACTTATGTTCAAAGGCTAATGAAGCACTGGGTAGTTTGAAGTCTGACCACCAAGTCAGAGCCACTTATTTATGGATATTCAAGTATCCCTATGGGGATCTCAGTTAGTTTCAGTCTTTAAATATGAAGGTGCCACATCCATGAATATTGACTTCAGGTCCCCCTCAAATAATACAAAGATATACACTAGCAAATAATTTTTAATTTTAAAAAGATAATATTTGTACTTATATAAGAAGCTTCAAAGAATTATTGATTTTATATTTACCTAAAATTATATACAATATTCACATATATTAATATATAATTGCCTTAGTTATGGTTTCTGTCTTAGTTAGGGTTTACTATTAAGGGACACCATAACCACAGAAACTCTTATAAAGAAAACATTTAATTGGGATAGCTCACTTGCAGTTTCAAAGGTTCAGTCCATTATCATCATTGTTGGAAGCATGGTGGTGTGTAGGCAGACGTGGTACTGTATCTGAGAGTGTTGCATTTTGCAGGCAATAAGAAATTGACTATCTGTCACACTGAGAGAAGCTTGAGAAAAAGAGACCCCCAAACCTGCCCCAACAGTGTCACACTTCCTCCAACAAGGTCACACCTTCTAATAGTGCCACTCCTTTTGGGGGCCATTTTTGTCAAACTACCACAATACTCTATTACATATGTATGTAATATATGTACTGCACTAGTTGGGCTGATACAAGAAACATAGGCTTGCAGAAACCTCAATACCAGGCAAGAAATCATCGTTTGAAGGCTTGGTCATGGTGATCCTAGTGACTCCTTAAACAATTGATTATTGATGTAGTCCTTGATTCCCCCAAGGGGTTTAAGGTGGGCTTCTATTGCTGAAGATGCCACACAGTTAGGATACATGACTTGGGTGACTTGAGCTGGATCTGACCTGAAAGCCTCTTTCCTATGATCTACCTTTTATGGTTCCAGAAAATACTATGCAAGTTGCTGACAGGAAGGGGAGCAATTAAATTATCTAACGCAGCTTTAACACCTATGAAGTGTCACAATTATGACACGGCAAGATATGGATGAAGATGAAATATGTGACACTTGTATATCGGTGGCAATCAACACCTGTGTAGCTGGACTTAAGGCCGGCTCAAGAGAAGAAAAACATTCCCAGTACTGGAAATCTAGCCAGTACCTGAGGGTGAGGTCATAGACCTTAGAAAAGAATACATTACTGCCACTTTGCTAGAGCAATTCAATCTTCACAGGGTTCTAAATTTTATTCTTGTACCTACAGATAGGTGTAGTCACCACCCATCATCAAGGAAGCTTCTTTTTACATAAAAGGAGGCAGTTTGTGGTCATAGAAAACCACAACTGGACAGAACACAGGGACCAGTGGATTATGAGGAGTACAGCCTCAGTGGCTACATCTGCATCACAGCTCCTGCATTTATAGTTCAGAGAACATTGCAGAAGAAGGGGCAGAGTGATAGTAACAGGCAGAATACAAGGAACTTTCCTGTGAAAGTCTCCCCTAGACACAGGAACAGTGCAATGTCATTGTACATGTTAACATGGAAGGGTGAAAATTTTGAAGTGGTCCCACTCCAGGATAAAGAACTACAGTTACCAAGTTCTGGGAAAAGGAGAATTTGGTCATCCAGGGCAGAGTGGTCAGCTTTGAAATCATGCACACAAAACAACAAAAACAGACTCAGCAGGCTATATAAATCTATATAATATACATTAATATGCAAGTACATATATATATATATATTGTGTAACCATTATAACCACAGAAAAAGGTTATAAATTTGTAAGTGGGGGTTTCATAGAAGGGATCTGAAGGATAGTAACGAGAGGGCACTTTAAAGTATTATTAATGGATACATGTATACAATTCGTAGTCAACATATCAGGGCAATTAACATTTCTTCTTTAAACACTCTCCCTCTTAAATTTTGTAACCTTCAAACTCTCTACTAACATTTTGAATCTTGTATATTATGCTGGTTGAATCTGACAATATATGGTTTTGAGCCTACTTTGTATAAAATATGATCACTTCTATGACATATGTAGATCCCCCTGGGAGTAAGTCACCACTGTCATGTGCTGGACAAGAAGCAACCATCTTGCATTTGCCTTTATATTCCTTTTCCACACCAATATCATTCTGATTCTTTTAAAATTTAAGTGAGAGTTACTGGAGAGATGGTTCAGCAGTCAGAGAACTGGCTGCTTCTCTAGAGAATTTGGGTTTGATTTCCACCACCCACACAGCACCTCATAACCATCTGTAACCTCAGTCCTAGGGGAATCCAATGCCCTCTTCTGGCAGATAAGCATGTGTATACAGATACACATACAAACAAGATAAACAGAAAGTAATTAATAATTAAAGAGTCTAAGTCAACACATTTCCAAAGTTCTAGTTTTAATTCAGTTGAGAGGGATTAGCAAGTGAAACATGATGACCCAAGATCAAAACAAGAAACCTATAATGGAAGGAGGGTACCAATTTTTAAAAGCTGTTTTCTGCTCTACACACACACACACACACACACACACATACGGGGGTGGAGAGAGGCATGCAGCCACATACACACATATACAAACACACACAGAGGCATGCACACATATGTATACACATATACATACAAACAGAGAGGGATGCACACACATGCAGGCACACATGTACACACACAAACACATATGCACAAATGCACATGCACACACATTAATAAATAAATATGTTCTGGTTTTGACAAAAAGCCCAAGTCTTCAGAGCTCTAAGGCTCTAACTGTTGTGCACCATGCAGGACCCTTACCTTCCTTATTGTTCATCATTGTGTTTACTTGCTCTGAGCCCTGCTGGCCTGCTCTCTGTTCAGCAGAAACAGTAGTCTTCACTTTTGTATTATTCATTGCCTGTATTTTTCTTTCTTCTATGTATGTATAGCTTATTCCTTCACTGATATCCTTTCGCCTTTCCTGTGACACCATAGCCTGCCTGTTCTACCCCAACACTCATTATTCTACTTACAATGAATTTTTATGCTTCTCTATAGCCCTTTTCACAATCTGATACACATTTACGCAGTGTTTTTCTGGCTAGCCCCTCAGAATATAAGACCAGTGCGCATGAGGGATTCTATTGTTTTGTAGCCTCAGATTGTAGTCATGGTCTCAAGTTTGTCTACATGCAAATTCGTTGAAGATAAGAGTGTATTAAAAATGATTTGTTCTCTCCAGAAGAAGAAAAATTCTACATAGAGAATATATGGGTATATTCAGAATCATCCAAATTGCAGTATGTGCATTTGTGTCTACAGGCTATATAAAGGCATGTAGAAGTATCTACTTGCATATGCCAGTGTCTCACCTCATTTTGATGTGCTTAGTAACAAGGATACTGTAAAACCTACCTTCATTCCCCTGTGGTTGAATCTGGTGTCATTTCCAGTAATATCTTCTTGTCTCTGTCTGATGTTTTGTATGGCTCTAATCAGTATTTGTTGGCTTTATTCTATTTTCTTCCTTTGAAGAGGCAAGATTATGGAGTTTTTTCCTTAGCATTTCGAGTAATATTCTCTGAATTATATTTTAGCAGTGACAACAGTTTATCTGAGCTGTCCTACGCCTTTTCCCCATTACATCTGTGCGAGTTCTTTTAATCACGTTCTCATTACTCTCTAATTATGTAAAACTATGTTATATTAAATATAATTTCTTCTGCTAGCCACAGGGTGGCATTCATGTTCTTTGCTATCCTTTTAATGACTAATGGATTACAAGGTCACTTTGAGTGGATAAATAGCCTGTGGATTCTTTCCAGTGAGGCTATCACTCTGATTTTCATATTAACAATTGTAAATTGCAGAACTTATTATGCTACCCCACCTGTACCTCATTTTGCTTCCAGCACCTCCAGTCCTTTTCTGCAGGAATCCAAGATGACTCTATCAGGTGGCCTTGTTTTAATATTCAACTCAGTCAAAGAGGCTGTAATGAAAGCCAACAGCTGACACTGCCTTGCTATTTATTTCAACTCAGCCATCACTGGAAGGCTTGCCAGCAGCCTTCTGTACAGCGCTCTGAATGCTTGCTGGCAAATGCTAAACTGAATAGCAAGTAGGGTCATTCACCCCAATAGGTTTGTGCCAGGGGAGGTGGATCCTTCAGACTAGTCGTTGAGGTAGTCAAAACATCTATTTAATATTTAAACACCACGTTGATTATTGAAAACACACATGAGCAGAAGACATACTTTTTGAGAAAGTTCAGCTCTGCTGAAGTACTGTATGATGCAGCATTTTCTCCTTCAGTGCTTGAGATGGTACACATTTCATTCATTCATTCATTCATTCATTCATTCATTCATTCAGGCAATAGAATGAATACTCGTTTCATTTATGACAGGCTCATACGTAACTATACATTTTATAACAGTTTTTTTAGACATTATCTTCTTACTGTATCCACAAGGAAAGTGAATTAATAGTTAATAATGCTATCAATTAATTGAAAGCAACACTGAGAGTAAACTCTTCAGGCAGAACAAACATGGGGGACTTTAAGCTACTTTGATTCCTCTTTTACCATCTCGTAGCTGTGCACTGGGTGACACTAATGTGCCCTATTTTCTGGTTACCTGTACTCAAAAAGAGTCTATTTTCTTACCTGTCCCTGTGGGATAAGTGCAGCAGGTACATTGCTGGCCTTGCTAGATGCACTCCTTTCTCCTTTAGCCTACTCAACCCTGCCTGTAATCATCTTAATAAAACTTTCCTGTCATTTTTTTCTCTGAAAAATAGAATATCATGAAAAAAAACATTTCACTGAATTCTTATCTGTCACCAACCCTTTATAATTAATTTCCCAAAACTTATTTTTCCCCTCTAGGTAAAATGCCTTTAGGGACTCTGAAGTTTGTGGTTACTTATAAATAATGAAAATCTCAGTTCTTCTTAACTGATAAATATAAACTCAATATGAAAACTAAGATGTCTATCCCAATATCAAGATTTTAATTTTATTTAGTGCAGATACTCCACTGCAATGGTACTCCCTGCATTGGAGGTTTAATTAGATGTCCCTTCCTTACATGCGTTCCTATTGTTCTGCTACTCCCCAGATGCAGCTGCTGGCCTTTTCAGGGTTGTGGTGCATGGTAAGAGGAGGGGCAGTGGAGTACAAGCATCCTCACAATAACATCTGAAGGTAGCTTTGTTTTCATTCTGTCTGAGAGATGGAGGAGTCCCTCAAGGCGCCTGTGGGTTAGTAAGGCTCCATAGCTGAGCACTCCGTCATAATGCTTTTATAAATCCCACACCTGGTCCCTCCAATCTCTTTCCGGGGTTGATTTTATTGTTGACAGTGTATTCCATATAGATCCTCTGTGGAGACGTTGTTGCCCTTGGAAGCAAATCTTGACCTAGGAAAATTTAACTATTTGAGATTTGTGCATCTTGGATCATCAATGCCAAGGGAGAAATGTAGTCATCCTGGATACCATAAGATACTTTAGGTTACCGCTCATTTTAGCTGTTGTAGATCTAGTCAGCTTGGTTTTTCCCTAACTACACATATTCCTTGATTTCACAAACTAGCGTCAGAAGTCACTTCTCTAAAGAAGAGGTTGCATCTTTGGGATCTTTGGGACATCCTCTGTCTTCTGTGTTCACTGTTGATGTTTCATTTCTGCAGCACACTTGGTCCTTCCGGATCCAGCTGTCAACGTGTTCCTTTGACACTCATGCAGAAAATCTGCTTCTTTGCTATTGATCTTTTGTATTTCATAGTTATTGATTGTTCCTCAGATGTAAATTCTGTCACACACAGCTTTAAAAGATTGGTACTATTCCAGCTTTGAAACATATTTGATGAAATAGTTCCGATTATCTAGCTATTCCACTGAGACTAAAATATTCACTGAGGCTTTTGTTTAATCTGCTGGAGTGCAGTGGAGCCACAAGTCAGTGAAGACCTTTCTGACAGCATCTTGAGGAGCTCAGGGTTTGGCTCTGCTTTTATCCAGGGGGGATTTTATTGATTGGTAGGACCACGTGAGAGATGAGAAGGCCCTCTGACAGGAAGGCTGGTGAGATGTATCTGGTGACTTTCCTATCAACTGCCTGCAGAACTTCACTGAAGGACAAAGGATAGTTTCAGGTAAAGCAACTGTTATGTGAGCCACATTAGTTCTTTGTCCTCTCAGGGGGGAAAAAATGCCCTACCATGTCAGAAGGCTGATCTGTATTCCAAATCCTATGCTCACGTGGGGAAAACATTTTACAAAATGAATAAAAGCAAACCAACACCTAGACAAACCACAGTGAAATGTAGATATTGTCTTAAAAATAATAGATGTGGGATGGATGTGGTGGCTCACACCTTTAATCCCAGTGCTCTGGACGCAGAATCAGGCATACCTCTATGAGTTCAAGGCTAGCCTTGTCTACCTAGTGAGTCTGAGGCCAGCCTGAGCTACAGGAGATCTTGTATCGCATGCAAATTTTGGGCATAGGTTGTGACTTAGGTTAGTGAGTGAGCATTTTTCCCACAATGATAAGAACTTGTGTTCAGTCTCTAATATTGCAATGAAAAAAAAAGTACAGAAACCATTCCAGACAAAGTGCTTTAGATTTGCTCTGAAGACGACTCATTAGATGATGTGCACATATGAAAGCTTACACCACGCTGTATTAATTAATTAATTAATTGATTTTATTTATGCTAAAGTTTAATTAGAAAGAAAATGCAATACATTTGAATATGTTTGTTCTCTTAATATGTGTGCAGGAAGGTTTAGAGTTGAAGGATCATGATGTTCATTAAACTAATGAGTGATGATAGATAATCATAAGTAGTTATAGTGATAAAGAAGCACATATTATAGTGTTTATGCTCATTGCAATTTGGAAATCTCACTTTAGAAAGTGGTTTGGGAGATATTTTTTTAAAAAAATATCAGCATTGAGGATAAAAATAACATATAATGAGAATTCTGTTGACCATTTTGTACCCAAAGAAAACTGTTTTTACTGTTTGCTAGAGACATCTTACAAATGCCCAGAGTAATATTAATTACAATGATACAAAAACTAGAGATCCTGAAACTTCCAGCAACAATGAAATGAAAAAATGGTGCCATAAGCACACAATGGATTAGCACTGAATGCTATACAGCATTGGAAATAGACTGCCTCCCACTGCAGACGCCAGTTTCCATGACAGTCATAAGTGCAACCGTGAATGAATGAAATCAGAATTAAAGAAAATATTATTTATTTTTATTTAATTGGGGTATATACATAATTCAATACTGAAACGTATTAATGAAAGTAGTCCCTGCTTTCCTGCACGAGCCAAGGACTGGCTATCTGTATGAAAGAGAGTGATGCCTGGGCCTGAGAAGAGTACCTTAAAGATCTCTATGTTGGTAAGAGTCCAAACCTTGAACTGCCAGGCAAGTCTCTGGATCCTGATATTGTATTAACTCACCAGGCTGAAGGTCTATGCTTTGATCATTTTCTACATGTGTGTTTTATTTCACTACTAAAGACAGGTTTAGAAAATGGGACAAAGTGATGTTTCCAGATGCTATGTGGGGAAAAAAAAGACTGAACGCATAAGATTCAAAACAGAGAGGGACAGTAGGAACTTGCTGCAGTCTAGGTGGTAGCAATGTGGGATGGGGTATTGCCAGGGAAATCCAAGCAAGTGATGGAAAGTGTATACAGACTAAGCCCCAGTCTTTCCAACAGATGCAGAACAGTCTTAGTTTGCTGAGTAGTTGGCTATGTAGTCTCCATGGATGGAGCTGGAGGACATGGAAGGAACAGATTTGAAGGGAGTAATCATCCATTCCCTGTTGGAGGGTAGAGGGAGAAGACAAGGAGACCAGGACTATATCTCAAGTCATTCTCAAAAAATGTGGTAAAAAAAATTGGTTCTGTTTGTTTGTTTTTTCAAGAAGGGGGATTAGTCAAGTAAGACAAAGAAAATAAACAGCATTGTGTAGATCAGTAAGATGAAAATCATAGTAATCGAAAGAAGAGTGGCATTGCAACTGGTTCAAGCAATGGAAGTGGGGAAAGAGTGGGACCAGCAGACTATAAAGTAGATAAAGAACACAAAACTAATGGGTAGGTTGGATTCGATTGATAAAATCTCTGGGGAATTCAGTTTTCTAAATTTCCTATTGGAATCCCACACATATCCCCAGGTTCTCTTTCTCCTGACTTCTGTTAGGATAAAAATGTGATAAGTTTCTTTGTCATTAGACTCCCAGCGTAGGACCTGTCAATGGAAACTCTTGTTCCAGATATGGAAGGGCAGAGACATGAGGGTTGAAGGCTGGAGGGATTTACCTACGGCAAAGTTTGCCCATCACTTTACGATGTCAGAAGGGAAGCAAAGGAGCCTGAGACTCTAGAGTCGTCCATGATTTCAGAGTACAGAAATGGCACCTGACATGACAGCAGGCTGCAGTTCTCCTCTGACTTTCTCATCTTAGGAGAGCTCACACACATCCCAGCAATTTCCTAAGACTTCAGTTTTCCACATCAAAACTCTTTCAGATGGAAAGTTAAAAAAGAGAATTCAAAACACAAATAAGGAAGAAAAAGGGTCTTTTTCTAGCTGATGTGGATACTTAAATAAGAAGGAAATGGCCATGTAGAAGAAAGGTGAACTGCTTTCAGGGATGAGAACTTTAAGCAGAAAGGAATATAGGTAATATCGAGCACATTGTCACTCTGGTCAAAGGGCTAGTTGCATAAGGAGGAACATTTCATATTGTGTGTGTAAGACAACATGGAGCACAGGGGAGAAATTTAATAATCTAACAATTTTAACATAAAAGTAGGGATAACGGAATACCCTGGAAGCCCAGAACTCAGATGTAGGAAGATGTTCTCAGAGAAGGAAGACACAAGGTGAATCTCCAGGACACATCTGGTCTAGCCAGCTGCGGAAGGGAAAGGGAAAGTGCTTTCACAAATTCCCGACTGGTGAACTTGGCAGCTTTACTGTTTGTCACAGTGTGTCTGCTTCTAAACACATGCATGGGAGCATCCACATCCCTGTGGTTCGCCTGATATGCGATGTTAATTAATATGTACATCCCTTTGTTTTCTGTGAAGCGCCTTGTCCTTCTTGGTAAAGTGCATGATGCAAATGTCACTTACTCTGTCGTTTGTGCTATGTATGGGGGAGGGGGAGTGATTTACTCTTGCCATTGGGCTCCTGTGCACATTACAAGTGCTTCTGTGGTGGGAGGTGATAACATGACTTCTTATGGAAGAAGTTACCAGGGTAGAGTGGTCTCCAGTGCTAGGTTCCAAAGATCTCACTCAAAGTTACATCACGATCATATTCTCTTTGGGAATGCTTCTCAACCTCTCCTTGTCCTGGTTTCCTGCTCTCTAAATGATGGTCAACAGTGAACTAAAAATGAGAAGACACTTGATAAAAACGAGGAACATCCACATGACAAACATTTCAGACCTTGTGAGTCTATAATGTGGGTCAGTCCTGCTCCTCAAACAGCCTTCTGGACCTCCTGGAAGAGGCATATATAAATTGAGGGGTAGGGGCTACTGCATCTGGTCTCTAGCTTTGGCACTATAACTGCATTGGCTAGTTTGTATGTGATTCTAGAATGAGACGAATTTTATTTCTGATGAAGTCGTCATGGTCTCCTGTAGTCTCACTATTTTTTTTAAGTGCACTGTCCATTTTGCCAATTTGTTTCCATAGAAACCACTGAAATTTTACAGCTTGTTTAAGTGGAACGGCAAAGAGGCACAGGTTTTTGTGGATATTAAATGAGTTTATCCCGCTAAGCACTTCGTGTCCAGCGCAGGAAAATATGGTGGATAAACTCCAGCCATTACTATGATAATTATGTATATTTTTATACTATGATGATAAAATATCTTTTATGTATTTGTTTTTATTTTTCTATCCCACCACGCTTCTACCACCCACTCAGTTTGCTCATGTACAACATGACGGCACTCAGACAGACTATCTGTGAAGAATAAGTAAATACATTTTTCTTCCCTCCATCCAGAGCTATTTGTCAGCTGTGAACAACAAATTCATCGTTAATCCAAGGGTTCAGAAGAAAAGTTCCACTTTAAACAGTTGAGTCTTCTCAATGATTACAAACAGTAGGGAAGCTCTCTCCTCAACATCTGGGACAGATGCTGACGTTACTTCTGCCTCTGGTATATGCATGTTACCTGGAGATTGCTTTCTGGGGAGAGACAGAATAAAGACAAGAAAATAGAAAGAGAAACAAGCATAAAGGATGGAAGAAGATACACCCATAGCCCAAGATTTTCTAAGATTTCCGATAGGTTCTGCCCTACTTCTTGACCCACCTTTGCCCCGTTCTCTGGTGGAAGGATAATGCATGACAACATTGGCTTTGGGTTCTATGTTTTGAAAGTAGAAGTGACGGTGGCAACTATGTGATTTTAGACAGCAGTCTGGTTTTATTTTCTGACAAGGTCTTTCTCCTTTTTTTCTGTCATACCTCCCCACCACTTAATTTTTTAAGTGCATTGTTCATTTGGCCGATTTGTGTCCATGAACACCATTGACAATTTACAGGTCTTTTAAAGCATCTGAGAGGACCTATAGTAATAAATAAAGCCCTGACATGGCTTATAGATAGCAAAAAGGGCTTTGGAGAGCCTGCCTCCATTAGTCTACTCACCACCTAGCGTTTTAGGCCTCACAGTAAAGATGATTAAAGCACACTGGGCTTCTCTCAGTTTCTTTCTGGATGAGACTGGTAGAAGGAGGTGAAGATGCATTGACGTCTGATACTATGATCTGATGAAAGTGAAGCCAGATTTAGAAAAAAATGTGTGGAGGGTTCCCTCCCCCCAAAAAAACCTATGGATTACTAACTGGGCTCTGCCCCCAACCCCAATCTGTTACCACTCTTCCATGGGTAACTAGGGAAACTGTGGCTCCCAAAACGATTACAAACAGCAGGAAAGAAAGAACTAGAGATTTCATCATTTTTGTTGTGGGTGAAGGGAGGGTATAGCACACCGACGTGGAGGTGTTGTGTGTAGGAATTGGGAATTCACAAGGACCACCTCTGGCACTGCAGGGGAGTCATCCCTGCAGTAGTCACAATAAAGGAGGCAGGGCAAGAATTGGTTGCTGGGGCCCTGTACTGTTGGGGGAGACCGCCAGTTTGTGTCCCGACTGCTCTGACTTGAAGTAATCACACAAAAGCCATATTATTTACAATACTGTTTGGCCAATAGCTTAAGCATATTTTTAGCTAGCTCTTATATCTCAGATCAACCCATCTTTATTAATCTGTGTATCGCCATGTGGCTGTGGCCTACCAGTTAAAATTTTTATCTGCAGCATCTGTCTCCAGCAAGGATATATAGCTTCTCACTGACTCTGTCTACTCTCTCTCTATATATCTCTTGCAGCCTGGCTATATTCTGTTAAACCATAGGCCAGAAACAGCTTCTTTATAACCAATAAAAGCAACACATATACAGAAGGACTTTCCACGCCACTGGACCACCAAGGACAGAGGTTGGCTCAAAGGAAGAGAGTTCCTCAATTCAGATCTCTGAATATCCTCCTCCACTTCCAACCCCTTGTTCTTTAATACACCTGATGATTAGATGGCACCCCAAAACCTAGACTGAAAGTAGGAGGGCTGAGGCATGTAAAACATTTAACAGGAAAATCGAGAAGGGTGTTAGGAAAGATGTAAGTGGAGACAGTAGACATAAAGACAGGCAGCAATTTAAGACTGTGCTCCTGGAGGGAAGCAATTCACTGATTCACAACAGTAAATCTTAAAAGCTAAAGGAAAAATTGGTGATCTGTTATTTTTCATCATTACGTTTTTCAAAGTAAGGGGGCAGGAAGAAATAATCAAGCTGTCATTTCTATCCAAATTTATAATGGATTAAAGATTGTTTGAATGTCAAAATAAAGCCTATTTTGCCAATGGCATAGCTCTTTTCTGTTGGGAGAGAAACTTACAGCTAAAACAGAGGGGAGAGCAAGCAGCTCCATAAGAATACAGCCATGTTTGTTGCTGTGCATCTGAGTAAGATCAGTTTCAATTTGAGATGTCTATTTGTCCTAAATCAAACAATTTGGAAAACAAAGAAGTTAAAAGAAAAGTTACATTTTTGACATTATAATGCATTAACACGATAGCTTTAGCAATGACTTGTGGTCTCCTGACTTAGGCTCAATACTTGCTCTCTGATTTAGCTTGGATTTTATCTATCGATATCTAAGAGATAGTAGAGTGGGTAGCTAAGAAGAGGCTGCTGTGATGAGCAACCTCACACTGTACTCACAAGGGCTTAGCTCATTTGTTCAGTGAGAAGAGGGGTAGATTCCATAGAGAAATCTAATGTGGCTTTTCTGTACCCCATCGGTAAACAGATCATTTATAGGTGGCTATAGAAGGGGCACTTTACATATAATTTGATGGAGTGACAAAATATTTTGCTCATGAAATCAAACAGCCCAGAGTTTCACTGCAGTTGTGTGAATCAAGGATCTATGTTAAGTAACAGAATAATGAAAATATAACTTGAGATCTTGTTTTACATCAGTGATCAGAATAATTAGATAGGAATAAAAGTCTAATTGGTCTCTAAGCCACAATATGGGGCAAAGGAAAACTGCCCAAGAATTGCTGGTAAATATAGGTCATTCCTTTAAGAAACCAAGGAAAAAGCCAAGTGGATTAAGAAGATAAATATATAGTGAATTATATATCCCTGTACAAGGTGCTAAGAGACCTGCCTATTGACAATCTTACCAGTTAGAGAGAAGACATGAAAACAGATGACTAGCCGGATAAATATTGCATACAGTAATTATGCACCGGCTATAAATACAGTGAGTTGATGTTTTCTGCCTCCAGGGAAGTGTAGTTAAAATTGGGATGGTGATTTTGATGGGAAGAACATCAGAACTCAGGGAACATGAGTTCAGAATTTTAAATAGCCTGGGGATTGGGTCATCATAATAAAGCATTTTATGCAGCCAAGAAGAACTTTATTTTCCCTGTGTCACTCCTATGGGCTTTGCATGTGATGAGGTTAATATTCTATCCTGCCTCCTTGTTTCCAGCAGCACGATTCCTTGGGCTGTGATGTCCACTCATGTTAAAGCATTTAGCCATGGGCAATCGTGTGGTTGCTTTTTCTTTTCTTGGCTCTTCCATTGAAGCGAAATAAGATTAACTATACCAAACCAAAATTTTAACCTTTTTTTCCCCACTGAAACATGCTTTTATATGTTAGAAAAGTGTAAATTCCAAAGTTAAATTCTTTCTTATGGAAAAAAAAATCCTAAGCATCCATCCCATATACATTTTTTTTCTTAGAGGTTTATTGTTTTGGTTTTGTGAGTTATGATGGAAATAAGAATTTTATACATGATACTAAAGTTATTCTAGTGTTCAATATATATAACACACACATCATCATTATGGTCATCCTCATCACCACCATCATCGCCATCATCTCCAGGTAAACTTTCAGTTTCTGCAATTTCAGCTGTTTTCTCTTTTGTTTCTGACCAGACCTTAGTCTCTTGTTGTATGACACTATCCGGTCAAGGGCTATAGCGTGAAGTATCTGTCCTGCTTCTGTCCTGATGAGCAAAGCAATGCAGGGAAGCTCCCATTGCTGCTGTCCACCTGTCTGTGCTGAACTAACTGGTCCAGGGTCAGTCTCTAGTGACATGGATCCATTAGTTCATTCCTGCTCTTACTGTTCTTTCCACTGCTGCATTTCTTTCTAAACATACTTAGGACACATCTCTACTCAAAGGGACCCACAGTGCTTTTCAGTCTGCGTCCATATTTCTTAACATGGCTTCCTGAGATCTTTCAAACAAAGGGCCAGTCATGCTCAAACTTTCTGTTGCACTCTATATCATCCCTGGTAAAACACCCACCCCACCACACCTTTATCCTTTCTTACTTTTGGATATACTGCCTTCTTTTGGGTACCATTCTTTTCTATCTCTGTATCAGTTCTTCCTTGGGAGTCTTCATCTTGACTCCTCATCCTATATGATCAACCTCACAGTTAACCTCTGTGAAGTGTTCTGTAATAGTTCTTCTAATCTTGACTGAGAAAATGATCCATTGCTTCTTTTCTCTGGCAAATTGACTTACAGGTCAAAGATTGCATGTTAAATGCTCTTTTCCCCTGTGGCAAGAAGATTACGGAAACATAGTAAGTACTGAACAGTGCAGAAAAAAAATGAATTTAAAAATATCAGGTAGTAAGAAGTCACAAATATTAGTAAACGGGAACCATGACATTATACATAACTGTCCTTTGAATGTGAAATTCATAACTTGACTAATATAGCTACAGTATTTATGTTCATTGTGTTACTGTAAAATAAATTAAACCCCCAAGTCAACCATGAATCTCTTTTGTGAGTTCAGGAGCTTCAGATTTATATGATACATACAATTCTTTTTAGTTTTTATTTCTCTATAAAAGTCTGTCTTAAAACCTAGAAGCTTATACTAAAATTTTATTGTTTTGTTTAAATTTCTCAATTGGGAATTCAGGAAAGATTTGACTGGAGTGTTTGTTTTTACAGTTGGGACTGTCATATTTACTCCAAGATCTTGGCTTTATTTGGAGGTGATTGTGTCTTCTTACTTCTCTCCCCTGCCCTTCTTCTTTTTGGTATCTCACTCTCCAGGGCCTCTTAACATGACTTGTACTTGTCCTAAAACAGTTCTTGAATAGATGCTCTGTTTGACATGTGACTGGCCTACAATAGTAACGAAAGGTCCGACTATATAACTGTCAGCAGGTGTTTCCTCAGACACTGTTAGTCAAGCCAGAAACAGAATACATCTAGGTTTGAAGGTAAAGTCACATAAAAGCAAAGCTTATAGGAAAAATTCATAACATTATAGCCATCTTTGCAAACCAAAATCCATGACAGAATTACTATGTACTTGACAAAGATATTTGTTATAAAAGATCTAGATGTGCTCAGGGTGAAAAGGCACAATCCAGCAAAGTTTCTGTGTAGATTGTGACATAGAGATGTGATCTCTGCAGAAGAGAAAGGAGCCCAAGTCTACTGTCATGCACCTAGACACTTTGCTACTCTTTATACAACCTGCCGAGCTACATAATTTTAATCCCCCTTCATGTTTTGACTACAGTCTTCTGTATTTACATATGCAGATTTTAGTAGATTAAAATATTAAGAAAAATGTGTCTGTGCTGAACATGGACAGTATACATTCAGTACATTCGATATTTCCAGTAACCTACAAGTAAAGCAACCAGAAGAACATAGTTTAAATTCAGATACTATACGATTTTATAGAAGGAACTTGAAAACTCATACATTTAAGTATTCTTGGAGAGAAGGGAGTTCCTATAAACAAGTCCTTTGTGGACATAGAGTGATTACCAAGGGTTCTAAATATGCTTGAAGAATTTGTGTCACCAACAGATGACTTTTGGCAAATCCACAAATAGGTCTCCCTGACTTAAAGCACAGTAGGAGTGCTAGATATTTGTCCTTAGCCTTCGAGACTGACAGCAAATAAAGCAAAAATTTTCAAGCTGTGGGTTGTGATCCTATTAGTGGCTTATGAAATCAGTTTAGTGGATTGGGGTCAGTAGCTTCAAATAAAAGAAATTCAATACAATGTGTAAGGAAAGTTCATACATACAAGAACGCACAGGTGTGAGAGTGATTGCGATATTGCAATGCAAGCTCCGTGTCTAACTGGGCCATTGTCAGAAATGTTTTAAAGACCCTAAAATAGAGCCCCCACTGTTCTCCCATGAACTTTCTCTTGGTACCACTTTCAAAGGCAAAGCACGGCCCTAGAGGACCCATTGGTTTTGTTCAGCATGCCATTCTTGATGTTTATATAAAAAAAATATTTGTTTGGAGTCTAGAATGACAAATAGCTTTGAGTCCAATAGACACATCATTTTCTAAGAGAGGAGACTGCTTTACAGACAGTGTACAGCAAAATAAAATAGCTCACCTCCACAGCTCATGCCCTCCATTGCCTATAAAGACTTTTTATATGAGATTTCTTTTCTCCCCTTCTTTTCAAACTGATATTTAGTGGAATAGATTTCCCAAGAGCTTAATTCTTCACCTATCCAGTTTTTCTGACCCTTGACAGTCTGCATGAATACTGCAGGCATATTGGAGGGTAAGCCCTGAAGTATTGAGCAACACCTAATAGTACCATGATAGCTGTATCTGATAGGACTGGGAGACCTCCTGCATCACTCTCAGCTCAGGAAGTCTGTGCTCACAGGTAATGGGTTGGCCATTCCTTCTTTTCTACTAAATATTTTCCTACCTCATCTTGTCCACACTATGAGTGTAAAATGATTCACTTTAATAGTCAGTTTTTAATTCCAAATGAAACTCCTAAAAGGTGGTAATAGTTATGACTCACAAAGATCCTTTACACAGTGCTTTTCAAACACACAGTTTCACTTGATAATCAGAATGAATCTATGTAATGTTTATCATGAGTTTTTTTATTTTAAGTTTAGAAAGTCAAGGCTTAGAGAAGCAAAGCATCTTGTCAAAGTCATAAAAGATATTAAACAATAGACTCAAACCTTAATTTGACTCCAAGTCTTACATCATATTGCAGTTGGCCAGAGAAAAATGGGCCTGAGTTAACTTTCTGGACATGTGCAATTTCCTTGATTTTATTTTAAGTTTCTTTCCTAAGGATGCCTTCAGGGCATCTATCCCTTTATTGGTCCAGTTTTCAAAATTAGGCAATAGTTCAATTTTGCCCTATTTCCAGAAGTTAATGTCACCGTTAAAAGAAAAAAAAAAGTATAATGATGGAAAGTATTCTGCAGTGGTCAAGGGGAATGTTTGACGTGAATATTTTGTTACCTTGTTGTCAATCAAGTTTCTACATCCACTGGGTTCTTGATTTGGGAGTGTGATGCTTGATTTCCACACGTGACAAGCAAGGAAAAGGGAACCATCACACACTATGAAAGAAGCTTTTAGGAATACATCATAAGTGAATAGAAGGGTTCATCCTTTGCTAATACATTTTGTGTGTGTTAGTTTTCTAGATGCTTTAAGGGTTTGTCAGTTTAATGTAAACATTATGAGTTAACAAAAAAGAGGTTCTCAACAGGTTCTGCCCCTCCGAGTGAATTATATCTAATTAGCTGAATAATTAAAGCATGATTATAATGTAAAACATGCCACATTAATATATGCCATGTTTCAATGTGAACATCTGCACAAAATACTGATATAACCCTTATCTCTGTGTGATGTTATGGAACATCTCTTTTCTACTTTTGTTGTAATATGAACGGTAGGGCTGCGTTCCCGGCACCCCTTCCTCCTGGCTAGCTAATGCCCCGAAATAACAGCACACAAACTGTATTCTTTTAAACACTGCTTGGCCCATTAACTCTAGCCCTTACAGGCTAATTCTCATATCCTGATCATCCCATCTCTAATAATCTGCGTAGTATCAGTCTTACCGGGAAAGATTCTAGCCTACGTCCATCCTGGGTCTGAGCTTCATGCATCTGCCTCAGAGAGCAGAGCTATCACATCTGGCCGGGAGAGGCGAGCATGGCGTCTCTGCTCCAGAGAGCAGAGCTGTTGAGTCTGAGCTCACTTCCTCTTCCTCCCAGCATTCTGTTCTGTTTACATCACCCACCTATGTTTTAATCTATCAGGCCAAGCAGTTTCTTTATTACTTAACCAATGAAATCAACAGATTGATATATGACATTCCCACATCATACTTTCCCTGTAGTTTCCTTTCAGTCATAGTAAGTATGCATTATATTGCTATTCAACAAACACAGTAACAATCTCTTATTAGTGGATATACGTGGGCAAGATTTCACTCTGAAAATCATAGGTTGATGGTTTTCAACACTTGGTCTCCAGATGGTAGATGTCTTTGGAAGTTGTATAACCTTTAAGGGGCAGAGTCTAGCTTGGAGAGGTGAGTCATGGGTTGATCTTTGACGTCCTAGCTCATTTTCACATCCCGTCCTGCCCTCTGCCTGCTGCACACTCCCATCGCCATGAGTTTGGTTGTTCTTGCTGCCATGGTTTCCCTGTCATGACAAACTGAAGTCTTTCAGAAAAAAGAGCCAAGATTTCTCTTTCTGCCTTTACATTGTTTGTGTAGAGTATCTTGTTTCACCAATGAGAATAAATACCAGCACATGTGGTAATTACAATTATAACTCATGTATCCCGGGCATGAATGGTGGAAGTCTACGAAAGTAGGTGAAATCGTATCGATTTACAAGTCATCCTATGTAGTAGTGCTCACTCAGGGTATATTTGGGAAGTACAAGTCTCCTAAGTCTACAATCTCAAAGTCTACCATAGCCATGGACCACTCTGACCTTCCACTAATTGGCCTCATTCCCTACCCTGTTTTATGCATTTATAAATGTAAAGAGTGGAAAGTTCATTTTGGGATCCAGTTCAAGTTCTTTCAGTCCAAAGTCACTTTGCTCCGTTGCATTTTGCCTAAGTCAGTGTGGGTGCATGGCGGAGAAACTTCTCATTTCATGTTGACTTGTAGCACAGAGAAAGAAAACAGTGCACAGGACAGGATGCACTTTTAAAAAACATCTTCCCAGCCATCCATTTCCTCCACAAGTTCTATCTCTGAGTAGCTATGAGATAAATGGCTCCATTTACTAGTAATATAACTCCCTCACATTCCAATCACCTTTTAAATAGGGTTATCCACTGGGACCCAAGTTTTCACAAGTCTTTAGGGGATACTTCATATTCAAAGAACAAGCTACTGGACTCAAAAGGTTTTTTGTCTATCCTGAGGTGTGGAGTGTTAGTCCAGGTCTGGGAGTTCTTGGGTCTCATAAGTTCTAGCATTGTTCTAAAGTTCAAATCCAAATGCAAAGTTTCATTTGAGATCAAAGGCAAATTATATGCCATGAGGTCTTACTAGAGAGTTTAAAAAGGAGGATCAGGCCACAGCTAGACCAAAAAATCAGCAAAAGGACCACTAAATCCTGCAGTGACATGTTTTGTTTGGCCCAGGGCACACATAGACATGAGCTCCAAAGACTGGGTAGCCCTGACCTTGCAGATGCAGCTTGTTTGGCCATTTTCCACAACCGACTTTAGTTACTATTTGCAGATTCCCTCAGTAGACCTTCCAGATTTCTGACAATATATGAATGGTTCCAAATTGTGCTACCAGCAGGAACATAGCTACAGTGGCCTCGGCGTACCTAGATGGTTGAAAAAGGGAAAAGAACCAAACCATCAGAAATGTGGAATTAGCCAGAAGCCTCTGAAACTGTGAGCCAAAAGTGAATGCCTCCTCCCTTAAGTCATGTCTTGAATATTTGTCATGGTGATGAGTGAACACATGCCTTTAAGTCCAGTTCCCAATAGAATCACTCACAAGAGAAACAGTCCACATTCTTAACAGGATTCTGGTCTTTTACACTGGGATCATCCACTAAACTCTACTGTCTTAGGATTTCTGTTACTGTGAAGAGACACCATGACTATGGCTATTCTTATAAAGGAAAGCATTTAACAGCTTCAGAGGTTTAGTCCATTATCAACATGGCAGGAAGCACGGCAATGTGCAGGCAGACATGGTGCTGGGGAAAGAGTTGAGAGTTTTACAACTTGATATAGTGGTACCATAAGAAGACTGTTTACCACACTGGGCATAGCTGGAGCACATGAGACCTCAAAGCCTGCTGCCACACTGCCACACTTCCTTGAACAAGGCCACCACTCTGTAGACGGAGACTATGCTTTCATTTCCTGGCCATCTAGACTCAAATAACTACACAGAAACTATATTAATTATAACACTGTTTCTCCAATGGTTTGAAAATATTCACAGCTTAAATTAACACATTTCTATTATCTATGTATTACCATAAGGCTGTGGCTTACTGGTAATGTTCTGGTATCTTTTTCTTTCCATAGTTACATAGTGTCTCTTTGACTCTACCTACTCTCTGTATATATCTCTGTTCAGATTTCCTGTCTGGTTTCACTTTGCTAAGCCATTGGCCAACACAGCTTTATTCATTAACCAATAAAAGCAGCACATACACATAAGAACCTCCCACATCAATAGTCCCACTCCCTATGGACCAAGCATTCAAGTATTAGTCTATGGGTCATACCTAAACAAACCATTGCATCTGCTTAAATAGCCTAGGGCTTCCCTGGACTTTGAATTCACCTTCCCAAACATTTCTACAAATCAATTTCAAAGGATTCTTAAGGATGAGGACATACAGTCACAACCATGATCCACTCCTTATGCCAGCTTTTCTGTATAAATCAACTTTTCACCACTTGACTGACAAAACAACTTAGAGAAATTATTTTAAAGATGAGAAGGCTTATTTTGCCTTATGGTTTCAGGAATTTCAGTGTAATTTGGGGAATTTTCATTGCTATGCTCTTGAGGAAAAGTAAATACCACAGTGACTGGAACATGTGCATTTCTTACTACACAGACACCAAGAAACAATAAGAGAGAAGTAGTTAGATGCTTTAGATAAGGTACACCCTTCAAAGGTAGGCACCTGGGGGCTTCTTTCTCCATATAGGCTCCAACTCCTAATGAACATTAAGCTATGAACTCATCCATTCATCAATGGTTTAATTTATTTATGGGATTAGAGCCCTGTGATCTCATATTGGTATTACCACCTTAGATATATGTTTTCAACGTCTGTGCATTGTTTTATGTTATATTGTTCAAATTCAGGTAATGACAGCCCATCTTTGGCTTCTGGATACCATTTGAATTTATGCATCTTCCTTCTTGTTTCCAAGTCAGAATTTCTTTCGTTTCACCTGTTACTTCTACAACACAGTCTTTAAGCTACTAGTGTTTTGCAGATCACTGCTTGCCGGTAAACATCGCCAGTGTCTCTATTGTATTCTCCAGAGAGGACATTGTTTTTTCCTGAGTTAGTTCTAAAGTATAGACTAGCCCTTCAACTGCCACAAATACCTTCAATTTCAAAAGACTGTGTATATTATGTTCAGACTTCAGACCCCTTGGAGACTAAGGTAAGGTTCCTTATAAAACTGTTTGCTCTTAACCATATGAAAAGGACCAACTTTCATTTTACATGCATCTCTAGGTCTCCAATATTTTAAAATTGACCCAGCATAAAGCTCCTCATCTAAAAGGAAGACCATTGCTATTCCTAAGGAAAAAAGACTAAGTTTACTTATATGTGTGTAATCAAATGGACTGTACAAAGTACTCTTGCCCAGAACACAGACTTCTTGCTCCAAATGCAAACCCAGGGAGAGGAAAAAAAAACTTACATATTTTAAGATTTTTTCCTCTCTGTAAAAAATAAAAACAGATTTTTTCAGTGTTAGATACCTAGCTATATGAAGAATTCTAAATCTTGTTATTTGTTATTGCCCAGAATTATTAAATCTTCACAACCATGTAAACAACTCTGTCTAAGCTGTGATACCTGCACGTTAAGCATGAAGGAGTTAATATAAATGTTCCTAAAATTTAGTAAATAGAGAAAACATATGTGTTTTTGTGAGCCAACAAATACTAACCTTTAACTCCTTACATTTCTGAAAATTACTCATAAATTTTCTTCTCTTTTCTTTTTTCTTTTTTCTTCCACACTGCCTATGAAGGTTAATCTTCATTGTCAATGTGACTGAATTTAGGATTATGAAGGACATACTTCTGGGCATTTTCAGTGTTGCTGACATTTTCCATAGGCTGGATGCACAGACTAAATAGAAGGGGGAAAGGGGAAAATTGAGATGAGGATCTGGAATCATCTCATTCTGCTTCCTGGTCTAGGAGCTGTGAGGAAGCAGGTTCTTGTTCCTGTTTCCACAGTGAGAGCCACCATGCCTTCCTTACCTTCTAACCAGAACTAACAACAATAACAGCAACAACAGCAGCAGTGAGCCTTTCCCCTTAAGCTGTTATTCTCAGATATTTAGTCAAAGGCCTGAGCAAAATAATCAGTAAATTGCTTGTCCCACCCTAGTTTTGCTATGGAAACTTGTAATGAGATGCAGCACTTGTTGCTTTTCTAAAACACATGGTTAACATTCTATTTTCTCCTTCTCCAAAATTTTGCTGGCACTTGTTGCACCTTAGGCCGGAAGCTCATAGTGGACCCTGAATCTTATGAGGTATACATGCTGATCAGATTGTCCAAACAAAACCTGAATTTGCAGCTTGTGTCTATCATCCATCTTTCTTCTTAGGGCATACCTGCTTATTTTAACTTTTATTTACTTTTCAGAACATACCTCTTGAATAGAGGATTACCTTTTTATTTGTTAGAAAGGACAGCTGTCCTTGCATCTTTCACAGTGTCTTCTCACTAGCTGAGCTGGTTTTCCCAGTAGAACTTTCATATGCACTCACTTGAGCTGGTGTCAGCTTGATGGCGGGCGCCATTCTTCTCTACAAATCACTCATAGCAAACTTATTTGCCTAAGACATAACAGGGGCTAGGAAATTAAGAGCAAACAGAGCTGGGAGAAGGAGGAAAACTGTGATACTGAAAACACAGAATTGGAAACTGGCTACCTAAGAGTTGTTCTGCTCCCTTACTCAGTCCATGTTTAATCCACATCCCCCACACACACCATAAATAAAGTTCCTGTCACTATACAAAGCCACTAAACTCACCTTTATAGTTTGCAAAATAAAGCAGTATCACCTTAACCTCCTTCTTTCTTTATCTCTCCATGAACGTACTGATTCTCATTAGCATTTTAGCCTTTAGTGAGACTTCCTAATAGAATAATGGGTGGATTAGTAGGTGATGGGTGGAGTAGTACTTCCATTCCTACCCCTTTTCTTCTCCTCCTCCTTTCTCTATACTTATTGAAATGTATTGTCCAAGTTTTTTTGAACAATTCTAGAAATCATAGTTGAAGATGTTTTTGCCTCAAGGGTAACACAGTCTAAGTCTAGGAAAAAGTCATTTGAACTCATGGGAAATGGTGAATGTCAAATAGTAATGGTGATAATAGTAACATGCATACCATGAATTAGATTCAGAGATGTTAAATACTCAAAGTGTAATACAAGCTAGGAACAAGGAGAAAATAGGTGCAGGAAATGCTCAGAGGAAGTGCTGGGCTATGATAGTGTTGAGGAAAATGTGGGCCAGAGGGAAACGTAAAGAAACTGTCCATAGGTAGAAACAGCATTTGCAAGGGTTCTTCCTTTGGAGGAAGATGCCCGAGTCCTTCAGAGTAGAGATGATGCCATTTGCCTGTGAATGTGCAGCCCAGCAGCTAGGAGCATGCAGTATATTTCAGAATGAATGCAGAGTGCAGGAATGAGACTACATTCCACATCAGCAGAGTCCTCACCCTTTGTCCCTGTAGGTCTAAGGCTGGGTTCTTTGATATAGAGGATCCAAAGGTAAAAGCCCTTATCTTGCTTTATTTTGTTTTCCTATTTAAGTCTGCAAAGACAATTGAAAAAATATCTATAAGCCACCATCAAGGAAGCAAATACTTTAGGAAATATGATTGCTGAAGACAGGGGTTGACCATGTTACAGCTCCCAATAAAATGACTCTCCCGGTCACTCTGGTGCTTAAGAGTGGATTTTTGGCAGTCTGGTGTGCATAAACTGTTCTGTGGGTGAGAACCACCTTTTCTCCTCTTAAGAACTGTTCAGGAGAGTGGAATTAGTATTCCTTTTATTGCATCCAAGGGATCATAAATCAGGAGATGGCTATTTCTGTAATTCTTGTCCCATACTATAGTCAAGGAGCTCAGGAAGAAATGGTTTCAAATCCATATCTATCAAAGGTTCCAACCTTAGGGTAACAAGAAAGTTATGAAACAACCCTTTGAAACATTTCTCCAAAGATTATAGTAGTTATGAAGGAACCTAAACAATGAAATTCTCTCTCTCCTTCTGAGACAGTTTTTCCTTGCTGGCCGACTAGATTCCTCCAAGACAGTAGGTTGTCTTTCCTCCTTGTTGGTGTAAATAGTGATGTGCAGTCAGATTGGTTCAGCTGTCAATAGTTTTCCTTTTCTTACCCAACAACACAGCTGTACATGTGCCCCAAAGTTTGAGATCTTATTGCTAATTTGCTGGATTTATTGAGTTATTCTTTTATTACACTCTTCAGGGGCAAAAGTAGAAAAAAAATCCAATTTTCGATGCAACTTTAATCTAGGGAAGACTGTGGGGAACTAATAGAAATTCAGTCATAAATTCAAAATGCACAGAACATGCTAGGTGAGAGATGGGGGTGGAAGGAAGATTTGTTCTGTCACTTACACTCGGAAGACTAGCTTTCAGATTTCCCAGCAGAAGGAGTACACAGTTGGTACAGAAATGCACTCGTGTCAAGAGATTGTAGTGCTACCCCATGATTTTTTCAGCTTTTACAATGAACTCAATTTTATGCTCCTTAATTATGAATCTTCAGGCTCCAACTGCCCTGCAAGTGAAGCCCATTTTCATAAGAGTTAGAAAAAATAGCTGTTAACCTCTTTTTAGGCTACAATCTGGGGGCAATACTCCTCCAAGATTCTGCTATATGTGCGGCTGTGAACCAAAAAATATGAATCCTGTCTCAATGCAGTTGAAATCTCAACTGTGGGTCATGACCCCTTGGGGGGTCACATATATATTGCATATCAGATATTTATATTACTCATAACTGTAGCAAAATCAAAATTATGAAGTAGCAATGAAATAATTTTATGGTTGGGGTTACCACAACATGAGGAACTATATTAAGGGGTCACAGCACTAGGAAGTTGATAACTGACATGGGAAGTCCTTCTGTATATGTGTTGCTTTTATTGATTAATGAATAAAGAATCTGGCTTGGGCCTATAGCAAGGCAGAACAGAGCTAGGCAGGGAAAACTAAACTGAATGCTGGGAGAAAGAAGGCAGAGTCAGGAGAAACCATGTAGCCGCCAGAGGGAAAAGATGAAAGCTGCCAGCCAGAACTTTACAGGTAAGCTACAGCCGCATAGCAATACACAGATTAATAGAAATGGGTTAAATTAATATGTAAGAGCTAGCTAGAGATAATAGGCCAAACAGTGATTTAATTTATACAGTTTCTGTGTAGTTATTTTGGGGTTGAGCAGCCAGGAACAAACAAGTGATCTCCTACAACAGATAGCCACTGGCTTGGAAGTTTCATGACATACATTCTTTATTTTTGTATTTACTAAGTCAAAACTTTTACCTGGCACAAAGGAAGCCTTTAGCTTATGTTTGTTGAACTAAGGAAAACTTACTGTGTAATAAGAGCTACTGTTGTGGCTTTAGCTCCATGAGTTTATACAATATGCACAGACTGATTGAATAATAAAACAAGGTTGCCATGATAATTTTTATACATTAACTTGACTGTGTTAAGAAATACCCAGGTATTTTCGCCATTCTGACAGGTGTAAGATGGTATCTTAAAGTTGTCTTGATTTGCATTTCCCTGATCGCTAAGGAAGTTGAGCATGACCTTAGGTGTCTTTTGGCCATTTCAACTTCTTCTGTTGAGAGATCTCTGTTCAACTCAGTGCCCCATTTTATAATTGGGTTGATTAGCCTTTTACGGTCTAGTTTCTTGAGTTCTTTATATATTTTGGA